>NC_025995.2:96745493-96820156 GCF_000442705.2 Elaeis guineensis | reverse complement strand
CCAATGTTACATATATCGATGATTTTTCTTTTGCCATTATCTTCAAAGGTGACCATCCCTCCATCTTTTGCATCAAGTGTGATGGATTAAAATTCATCACCGGTCATTTATCTTGAGCATCCGCTATTAAGATACCATTTTTGATTTGTTCTTTGAGATGCAAGACACACCTACATACAAAAATCATGTTTTGACTTTAGGTACCCAAATTTTCTTGAATCTTTTTTGGTTAGTCACGATGGTTCCTTTTCGAACCCATATTTTCTTCATATTAAAATTTTTAGATTTGTTAGAGAAACATGTATAGGATTTATGTCATACTTTACCATATTTAAAGCAAGTAATATTTAAAAATTTATTACTTGATGAGTTCACAAAGATGTTTTTCAAAAATTTTTATTTCTTTAAAGGGTTGTAGCCAAGATCGGCTTTATCATAAATGGTCTTTTAATTATCAAGTATCATTTGAAGTTTATTTGAACTTAGAGTGAACTTTTCTACCATAAATTTTAACTTAGCAATTTTATTTTTCAAGTTCAGATTTTTTTATGTCAAGATCAATTTTTTATTTAAAATAATCTCATTTTTTAGTAAAAATTGATTCTTTGATTTTAATTCTTTATTCTTTACCCCTAACTTCTTTAGATCATCAACTAGATCATAAAATACTTCTTGAAGTTCTTCAAAAGTAAAGTCATTAGGAACTTCAGCGTTTACCTCATTTTCATGTGCCATAAGGCACAAGTTGGCTTGTTCATGTGAATTTTCTTTTTTGGAGCTTGACTCATCACTATCACTCCATGTAGTCACCATAGCCTTTTTCTTGTACTTCTTGAGACCCTTCTTAAGTTGTGAACATTCGGACCTAAAGTGTCCTGACTTCTTACATTCATAACAAATAAGGGACTGCTCCTTATCCTTCTCCTTGCTATGCTCTCCTTTTGTAGGTGGCCTCTTCTTCATCTCTTATTTTTTTTCTTCAAAAATCTTTTAAACTTTCTAGTGATGAGGGCTATTTTTTCATCTTGCTTTTTATTTTCTGTCTAATCAGATTTCTCATCAAGTTGAGCAGTACATTTGAGGATGATTGTCCTCTTCTTCTTGACATCTGCTTCTTGATATTTTTTTATACTTAGCTCGTGTGTTATTAGCGGTCCTAGAAGCTCCTCTAAGGATAAAACATTCAGATCTTTGGCTTCTTGAATTGTGGTCACTTTGCCCTCCCAAATTTTTGATAAAAACCTAAGAATTTTTCTCACAAGATTGCTGTTAGAATAAGACTTACTAAGACTTTTTAGATCATTAATAATATCCATAAAATGAGTAAACATTTCAGTTATTGATTCATCATGCTCTATTTTAAAGAGTTCATATTTGTACACAAACATGTTAATTTTTGATTTCTTAACTTGATTAGTGCCTTCATGTGTTACTTCTAATCTATCGCATATTTTCTTAGCCGACATGCACGTTGAAATACGATTAAATTCATTAGCATCTAAAGCATAGTATAAAATATTCATGGCTTTAGCATTGAGTTGAGCTATTTTTTTGTCAACCTCATCCCATTCTCTTTCGATTTTGGTTGATTCTACACTATCAATTATCTTAGTAGGTGTGTGTAGTCTATTAACTATGATACTCCACATATTATAGTCAAGTGTTTGAATAAAAATTTTCATCCGAGCTTTTCAATAGGTGTAGTTTGACCCATTGAAAAGTGGAGGTAGGTTTGTGGACTGTCCCTCGGCTAGTGAAGTACCAACTTGAGTTACCATATATCTTTAGCTCTTTGATGGTTAAATCAAAATAGGATTAGAGTATCAGGCTCTGATAATCTAAGAGGGGGAGGGTAAGTTATATGTAGTAAGTAATTTAGGCAAAGTGTGGAAATGAGATGCAAGAATGTAAGAAAATAAAAAAATTTAGATAGAAAGCAAGAAAGTACACCATAAACTATCAAGGTTTACAGTGGTTCGGTGCCAATCTTGCACCTACATCCACTCCCCAAGCTCCTACTTGAGAATTTAAATTCATTAAAACGTATTCAACAAGAATACAATGTCGGTACCTCCGACTCTAGCTATCTCAAGCTAGAATACTTATTTTTCGGATACAAACCAATCCAATACAATCCGATTCAAGGTTCGGATCAACCTATCCAAGTTTTGAAATTCTTTCAAAACTAAAGATCCAGACAAAAATAGAGTATAAGAGTTAATGATAAAGAAATATAAGTTTAGCTTATTTAATAAGCAAATAAAATTTTAAGTATACTTTACACAACAAGAAAGAAGCTTTTCTAATTTTTTTCAAGATTGTTGAAGACTTAAATGAGCTCTTGAGGGGTTGGTGAACTTGAAAATGAAAGGTTCTTTGGCTTGAAGAGAGCTTTTTGCTTAGGGCTGAAATGAATGCCTAAATCTCTTCTTTTTTTTCTCTTTTAAGTACCTTTATATCTTCAATAGATGCTAGAGAGAAATCTGGACAGATTTAAAGCCGTTGGAGAGCTTTAAATGAGCATTAAATACGACCAAAATGAGCTGAAAACTAGTAGTTACGAAGATTTTCCGTCACAGGGGTCGACCTCTATGGCGCAGAACAGAAAGTGACTGTTTTATATCTTTGGCTTGTACAGACAATCGAGGTCGATCCTGGGATTGACCTCTGGCACAGAGATCGATTCTAGGATCATCCCCTTTAGATGTGCCAGCCAAAAATAGGATGCCGTTCAGTTCTTTTCCAGGATCGACCTCTGGCACAGAGATCGATTCTAGGATCGTCCCCTTTGGATGTGCCAGCCAAAAATAGCATGCCGTTCAGCTCCTTTAGACAGGGATCGACCTTGAGGTCGATCTTTTTCTTTAAACTTGATTTTTTCTTAAAATATACATCCAAAAAATATGAAATTACTTTCAATAGATCACAAAATTTCTGTTCTTGCTCTTGAGACTTTCGAATCAGAACTTGATAAAATTATGATTTTACCTCTGAAATATAATAAATCTTTTTTCAAGCCAATATCATTAGTAACCCTATCAAATATTTTATAATCATCAAAATCAATTTATGAAGTAACATTCACTTTCAGAGTCGAATGTCGAGCGGCTCAGAGAGCAGTATTATATCTCAAAGCAATATCAGCTCTTCGCCCTTGGAGTCGACGATTGGATGAATACCCCTTCTTCAGGCCAGATGGTCTTTTATGTCGAAGATCTTCGAACAGGTCTTCAATTTTCAATTCTGGAGTTTTTCCGAAATATTTTGGATTATTATGGTCTTTGCCCTGCTCAGTTGGCACCGAACTCAGTCCGACTGATAATCTATTTTATCTTGCTGTGTTTGTTGTTGCTGACTGAACTTTGTCCTTCCCTTTTTCACACTTTTTTTATCCTCCGACCTCATCCGAAGGCCAGAGGATGGTGATTTTTCAATCCTTGAAAAGGTCTTTTTTTTATTACCGATCTTCCATCATCCATTCATGGATGGAAGAACCAGTTCTTTTTTGCTTCTTCCTCTCTTTCTTGAGATTTTTCTTCCCATTGGGGCGATCCAAGAATCGATCCCAACGACAACAGCCGAGTAGAGGTCAGCGATCAGGAGGACTTCCATCGGTTGAAGGATATGATGGTCCCATCGTAGAAGGAGCTTATGGCCGAACAGGCCCTTTACGATGTCGGTCTTAGTTCGGTCACCCATCTATGTATAGTGTAGTCGGTCATTTCTTACTTTATTCTTCTTTTGCTTGTTAAGTCGTGCTGACTTCTATTATAATTGCAGCCATGTAGTCGAGGGTGCGAGTGTCAAGTGCCGACATTTGTCAACATGCTGTCAGAAAGAGGGCAGCATCCGAGGCTGGGGCTTTTCGACCATCGAAGAAGAATCAAGCTACTGCTTCGATGCAGACTCGAGCTGCTGCTTCAACACCGACTGAAGAACTTGATGCACTATCTGCATTGGTTTCTGAGCCGGTTCTGGCACTGTCGGCCCCGACAGTGCTTCCTGCCGTGCCGTTTGAAGAAAGAACGGTGAGGGGAACTATCGAGGCAACATCGGTAGTTCCACCAACTGAGGAGGTTTGGGCCGAGGTAGGAGGATCCGAATAATCTATAGCTGTGCCAGTTGCTCCTTCAGCTGAGACTTTTTTGGCGCAGTCAAGTTCAAGCTTCCCTCACTTTCGAATGTGGGGCTACCGACAAGAGACCGGAGAAAAGCTCCGATGACTTCGGTGGAAGATGTATCATCGGAGGGCCACACGGTTTACTTCGACATTCAAGTACCTAAAGATGAGTCAGTCTTGGCCAATCCGACATTGGCCAAGCGACTGTTCTAAGCCGCCCTTCTTCTGGTTGATCGGGAGAATCAGAGAAACCGTACGGTGGCCGAGATATTCTCATCCTTTTACCTGATGATACTCGGGGTAAGTTTCTTCTTTTTTTCTTTTTTTTTTTTAACCCGACTCTTCCATCTGCAGTTGATCCACGACATGTTCGATTTGAAAGTCGGCTACGTGAAGTTTGACGACTTTCATCAGTCATGGATGAATAAGGTGGTAGCTGCTGATACTGAAAGGTGACTGCTCTCAAACAACTCTGATCGGTAGCTAAGTGGGAAGCCAAGCTTCAGGAGGAGATTTTTTGATTGACTGACGACCTAGCATCTTTTGGAGCCGAACTTGAGTCGGCTCGCAAGGATATTCTGGCTCTTGAGTCACGGGTTAAGAGCAAGAAACACTCGATCCATCAGCTTCGACGGGAGCGAGACGGATGCATTATAGAACTCGAAGCCAAACGTGAACGACATCGCCCAGCCTGAAAAGGTTGGCACTGGCCGAAGAGGAGTTGTCTTCCGCTCGAGCCAATACAGACTTGGTGAAGGTGGAAGTGGAGTCAGCAAGGGAGGCATTGAGTCAGGCAATCGAGGACTTCAGGGGTTCGAAAGAATTCAAGGAGGAGATCCTCGACGGTGGCTTCGCTTCGTGCTGTATTGGGTATGAAGACGGTCAGGATGCAGTCGAAAAATTATACCTGAATCTTGACTTGAGTAACATCATCCCTCCAAGGTCGAAAGATAGGATTACTGAAGATGAAGCCGCACTGACTCAAGATGAAACACTGACTGTGCCTGAAGTTGTTCAAGTTGCCGACTCTACACCAAAGCAAAGGAATAGGGACGGTGATGAGCCTTAATCGGTGTATTTTGCTTTCTCTTTTTGTAATCAAATGTCTGTAATCAAACTTCGATCCAATTTTGTAGTCTTTTTGACAATGAATGAAAAGGATTTTTCCTCTTAAGTCCAAACTTTTTGTTTTGTTCGTTTACAATGTTAGGTCTGCATTGTCTGCAATGTAAAGCAGCCACCGAACATTGATCGGTGATCCGAACATTCGATAGGACTTGTAGAATCATCCGTTAGTCACGTAGTCTTTTTGACGTATTTAATGGTAAGTCGAATATTCTGTACCCGACTCTAGATCGGATTTATACGTCAAATTATCTGATAATCGATGGCAAGTTGAATATCCTTCGACTGGCTGTAGCCAAGTTGATATATTTTCAATCCGACTTTGATCGTATTGGTATTTTCGCTTAGTTAGGACTAAGTCAGTATATTAGTCTTTCGACTATGATCGGCTTTTACAGTGAAAAGCTGACATTGAATATCGAGATATAGTCTGTACTATAGTTTTTGCAGTGAAAGCATGTAAACTTGATGTCGATTTTTACAGTAAAAAATCATAGTCGGTATGATATAGTCGACATTAGGACAGTTAATTCTTTGGCTTTTACAGTGAAAACTGATATATAGTCGATAGTTGATAGCAAATTGACCAAGACTTGTGATTCTGAAATTTTGTAGTGCATTCCAAACAATATATACATGAGCAACTTCATTGGTAATACACCTTTAGATTGTCGGCATTCCATATTTGGAGAATTACCAACCTTTTAAGAGTTTCCAGCCGATATGCACCCGGTCTAAGTATTTTGGATATTCTATAAGGACCTTCCTAATTCAAAGACAGGTTTCCTTGATCTAAGGTTTTGAGATTTTCGATTTTCTTAGGACCAAATCTCCTTATCGAAAGACCTTCGGCTTGACTCTTACATTATAATACCGGGCTATCCTTTATCGATATGCAGCCATCCGAACTTGAGCTTGTTGTCAGAGTTCTAGAAGGAGATCTAAGTCGACTTTCTGACATTCGAAATTACTCGGCTCATTGTATTGTTCCACCCTTGTTGATGGCAATCTGATTTCAAGTGAGATTATTGCTTCCATCTCATAAGCTAAATTAAAGAAGAATTCTCCAATCGGTATGCGAGGAGTTGTTCAATATGCCCATAAGATCGAATATAGCTCTTTCACCCAGAGGCCTTTGGCTTCATTCAGTCAGATTTTGAGCCCGTACAGGATTGTTCGGTTGGTTATCTCCACCTCTCTTTTTGATTGTGGATGGCTGACTGATGTGAGTTTGTGTGTAATATAATATTTCACACAAAACTCTCTGAAATTTTGATTGTGAAATTGTCGATCATTGTTGATGATGATAGTGTGCGATAAACTAAATCTGTGGATGATGTATTTTTGAATGAAGTCTTCTATCTTACTTTCAGTGATTTGCGTCAGAGGTTCAGCTTCTACCTATTTGGTGAAGTAGTCGATGGCGATCATTATGAATTTTCTCTGATCAGATGTCGGAGAAAAAGGACAAAATATGTCAATTTCTCATTGTGCGAAGGGCCATGGTGCCACAATCAGTGTTGGTTGACTAGCCGGTTAATGTTGTATATTTGTATATTTCTGGCACGGTTCACACCTTCAGACAAGTTCAGCTGCATCTTTCTTCATGGTGGTCTAATAGTATCCTTGTCATAGGACTTTATAAGCTAAAGACTTGCCTCCTAAGTAATTTTCACAAATCCCTTCATGCACTTTTCTAAGTGCATAGTCGGCATCTGTTGGTCCCAATTATTTTAGTAAGAAAAGAGAGAACGATCTTTTGTAGAGATGACCATTCATTATTACATATTGAGAGGCCGTCCATCAGAGTCGTTTGGCTTTTGAGGAATCTTCAAAGAGAAGCACGTCGGTCAAGTATTGAACGATCGGCTTCATCCAGCTTGATTCAATAGTGAGTTGTAACATCTCCTCAACTTTATCGATACTTGGCTATTCAAGATATTCAACGAATGTCCGACCCAGTGAGTTGAAAGTAGTAGTAGCCAATCGGGAGGGTATGTTGGTCCAAGTATTTTTGGTTCTCAAAATGCGAAAGATTTTGAAATATTTTAAGATTGATATAAAATTTTTCATCTTCTAAAGATACTTCATTATAATGGAGTCTGGGCCTCAAATTCACCCTTGATCTATCCAATGATCAATTATGAGTTGGTAAAGACCTTCAGATTGTTGATCTCAAATTCTTTGGCTATCTTCAAACCAGCTAAGAGCACTTCATATTTGGCTTGATTATTTGAGGCTTTGAAGTTAAACCGAAGGGCATATTTAGTAACTATCCCCTCAAAATTTATGAGGATGAGGTCGGCTCCACTACCTTGTGCATTAGATGCTCCGTCAATGTGCAGCACTCATGCTGACCTTTGGTCAGGCTCAGGAGTCGTAGCCTATCTTATTGTGTTGTTATCTGTATCCACTGATTTATTGTCAGGTAATGTACATTCGGCTAAAACTTGCACCTTCACGGACAGTCGTGGACGATATTGTATGTCGAATTCACCAAGCTTTACTACCCACTTCGCTATCTGACTTGACGTATCAGGTCGATGTAAGATCACCTTCAGCGACTGATCTATCAAAACTACAATCGGATGTGCTTGGAAGTACGGACGAAGTTGTTGTGCCGATATGATTAGAGTGTAGATCATTTTCTTTGCTTTTAAGTATCGTACTTCGATATTGTGAAGTATTTTATCGATGTAGTAGATTGGTCGATGGATTCAATTTTCATCTTTTCGGACAAGTACCAAACTAACTGCTTCTATGGAAGTTGCCAAATAAAGATACAGCATCTCTCTGACCTTCGATTTTGTAAGCAAAGATGGAAAAGCAAGGTACTTTTTTAACTCTTCGAAGGATTGTTTGCATTCATCCGACCATGAGAAATTCTTCGTCTGCCATAAGATTTTGAAGAATGGCAAACATCTCTCGATCGATCTAGAAATGAATTGGCTGAGTGTGACGATCCTTCCATTGAGTTGCGTATCTCTTTCTTTGAGTTCGGATGCTTCATGTCGATGATGGCCTTTATCTTTTCGGGATTAGCTTTAATTCCTCATTATGAGATAAGAAATCCAAAAAATTTCTTGGAGGTTACCCCAAACGCATATTTAATTGGGTTCAACTTCATCCGATGTCGTCGAAGTGTAGCAAAGGCTTCCTCCAGGTCTCGAATATGGTCTGTAGTTTAGAGACTCTTTACCAGTATGTCATCTACAGATACTTCCATATTTCGTCCGATCTGTACCTTGAAAATCTTATTGAGATGTCGTTGGTAGGTGGCTCCGGTATTTTTCAAACCGAAAGGTATTACTTTGTAGCAATATATGCCTTTGTTGGTTACGAAGGCTGTATGCTCCTCATCTTTTGGTGCCATTTGGATTTGATTATATCTGACGAAGACATCTATGAAACTCAGAAGTCGATGGCCTGAAGTCACATCAACCAGTTGATCAATCTTCAGTAATAAAAAACTATCCTTCGGACAGGCCTCATTCAAATCTGTGTTGTCGATACAGATTCTTCACTTTTCATTGGCCTTTCTCACCATCACTGCATTGGCAAGCCAATTGGGATATGTGGCTTCTCTGATGAAATCCACCGTGAGGAGCTTGTCGACTTCTTCATCAATAACCTTCTATCTTTCAAGGACAGAAGGCCATTTCTTCTGTCTCATCGACTTGATATTCGGGTTGATGTTAAGCCGATGAGTTATTACTTTCAAAGGAATCCCAAACATGTCAATGGCAGACCAAACAAAAATATCAACATTTGCTCTGAGTAAATTTACTAACTGCTGCCACTCTAGATCGGGCAGTTGCGATCCAATTTGATCCATTTTCTCGAGATCTTCTTCTTTTAATGGGATAGAGATCAATTATTCAGTTGGTTCATTCCTCTCCTGATTCTCTCTTTGGTCCAATTTATCGACAGGTAGAGAGTCTTTATATTTATTATTTTAGGTGGAGACAAAGAAGCAACATCGAGCAAGCTGTTGATCTCCACGTATCTCTCTAACTCTATTTCTCATCAAAAATTAGACTAGTAGATGGTATGTCAAAACCACTGCTTTCAGAGTGTTAAGTCTAGATCATTCGAGTTTGGCGTTATAAGCCGAAGAAACTCGAACTATCGTGAATGTTATGAAGATAGTGCTCTATTGTGGTTCAGTTCCAGTGGTTAAGGAGAGAGAGATTTCTCCTTCCACTGTGACAGCATCTTCTGTAAAGCCGACTAATGGCGTCGAGATACTTTTGAGTCGATCAGTCGATAGTCGCATTCGAAAGAAAGTCGAGTAAAAGAGAACATCAGTCGAACTTTCATTATCTACAAATTTTTTTTTTACATCATAATTAGCTATTATTACTGAAACAACAACAGCATCATCATAGGGAGTCTGAATCCCCCGAACATCCTTTTCCAAATAAATTATTACATTATTGAGTCATCATCTTTTCACCGACTCTACTTCGAAAGTTGCCCCCCAGTTCAATCATCCAGAGATCATGTTGATCACCCTTGCAATCGGCTGATTATTTATAGCTTCCTCCATTTGCGGCTGAGGTTGTTGATCGGCAGGAGGTTGAGTCGATGAATCTCTCTGGTACTTTTCAAGATAGCCTCATCGAATCAGGATCTTTATCTCGTCTCTGAGTTGGATGCATTGTTCGGTATCATGATCATGATCATAATAGAACAAACAGTATTTCTTTCGATCATGGCTCCTTGATGGTGCTTTCATCGATAGAGGGTGTCGTAGATATTTTGCTCCTTCAATCTCTATGAGGATCTGCACACGAAGAGTGAAATGAAGAGTATAGGAGTCATACCTGCCGTAACTCAGCCTTGGACTCCGTCGTTGTGGCGTAGCTCGCTTATTAGAAGGTGGCTGACTTGATTCGATCAGAGCTCCTCCCACTTGGGCTAGGAGCTCGGCCTCCACCCACTTGGTGAAGTAATCATTGGCCACCAATAGACATTTGCGTTGACCTGAGGCCTGAGAAAAAAGATCTAGAATAGCCATTCTCCTCTAAGCGAAAGGCCAAGGAGTAGCGATAGGAATAAGGGGCACTATTGGTTGATGCTGAACATTGAAAATCTTCTGACAGCGATCACACTTTCTGACAAAATCGAAGGCATCCTTTTGCATCGAATGCCAATAATAGTCTTGTCGGAGGATTTTGTAAGAAAAAGTCTTTACGCCCAAATGATTTTCATAAATTTTCTCATGGACCTCTCTTAGTGCATAGTCTGCTTCAGACGGTTACAAATACCTCAGAAGCGGAAGAGAGAAGGATCACTTATACAACTTGACATCATGAAGCACATAGCGGGCAGCTGCTCATGGATTTTTCGAGCTTTTCGACTATTAGGTGGTAATTCGTCTGATCAGAGGTACTTCAACAAGGGGTCAATCCAGCAAGGTTCTTCTTCAATCTGCTGAACAGCAAGAGGTTCTTCCAAACTTGAGTTTTTCAATATCTTGATGTAAATTTTTTTTTGAAGTCAAATGGTACAGAGGCTGCTAACTTTGACAGCGCATCAGTCCATGTATTTTATATCCGAGGTACCTATTGGATATCAAAGCTTAAAAAAGATGTGGTTAGTTCTTTTACCTTTTCGAAGTACCTCTTCATATTTTTCTCTCGAGCTTCATATTTGCCCTTGACTTGCCCCGTTTCCAGTTGAGAGTCATTGAAGATCTTCAAGTGTTTAGCTCTCACATCCTTTGCAAGTCTAAGCCCAGCAATTAAAGCCTCATACTTTGCTTCGTTGTTAGTGGCTGAAAATTCAAACCACAGAGCGTACTCTGCCACATAACCTTCCGATCTAGTTAAGATGATCCTAGCTCTTGATCTTGATGAATTGAAATATCCATCCACATGAAGAATCCACTAGTCTTCTGGATCAGGGTTCATATTTATTTGTTCCTTTAGCGCCATTGAGCTACCCTCTGCAGCCTCTGCGTCCTCCTCGTCAGGGATGGTGCACTCAAGGATGGAATCCGTCAAGACCCGAGCTTTAACTGAAGATCTTGGGTGGAACTTAATGTTGAACTTAGAGAGTTGTCAGGCCCATTTTGCAACCCTTTCCAACGTATCCGGATGGTGGAGGACTGCCTTGATCGGCTGATCCACGAGCAGCACTATTGTATGAGCTTGAAAATAGGACTGAAGCTTCTTTGCCATGATGATCAAAGCAAATATTAATTTTTTTAACTTTGTGTACCCAATCTCAGCATTCTGAAGGACCTTAATTAATACATTGGTTTTTAGATTCGTCCTTCTTCCTGGATAAGAACCAAACTAATTACTGACGGAGATACGGCAAAGTAGAGTAACAATTCTTCTCCAGGTTAGGGCTTTATGAGCAAGGGTGTCGAGGTAAGGTACTGCTTCAACTCCTCAAATACTTTCTGATACTCAATCATCTATTGAAAATCCCTCGGCTGCTTGAGGATTTGGAAAAAAGGCAAACATCTCTCAACCGATCTAGAGACAAAACGATTGAGTGAGGCGATCCTTCTATTGAAGCACTGGACTTCCTTTATATTTTTTGTTGGAGACATCTCCAGAATCATCTTAATCTTCTCCAGATTCGTCTCAATTCTCCGTCGGGAGATCGTAAATTCGAGGAGCTTTTCGGAGCTAACTTTGAAGGCACATTTTGTAGGATTCAATCATATCTGGAATCGACACAGAGTGCTGAAGTTTTCTTGGAGATCAGCTATGTGATCTGAGGTGGCTCGATTTTTTACCAACATATCATCCACATAGATCTTTATGTTGCGATCAATTTGATCTTTGAATATCTTATTCACTAGTCACTAATTTTTTACTCCAGCATTTTTAGTCCAAAGGACCTCATCCTGTAATAATAGAGCCCAAAGTCAGTAATAAAGGCCATTTTCTCCTTATCCTTATGTGCCATCCAGATTTTGTTATAATTGGAGAAGACATCCATGAAGGTGAGGAGCTCGTGCCCAAAAGTAACATCCACCAATTGATCTATTCGAGGGAGTGGTTAGCTATCTTTGGGGTAGGCTTTATTCAGGTCAGTAAGGTCGATGCACATGTGCCATTTTTCATTTGCCTTTTTGACTAGCACTATGTTAGGAGCCAGTCAGGATATATTGGTTCTTGGATGAAGCCGACCTTGACCAACTTGTCCATCTCCTCAGCAATTACTTTCTGACACTCCGAGGTAAAGCTTTTCTTCTTCTGCTTTATAGAGCGGAAGGTCGGATCCACTCCTAAGTGAGATCATCACTTTTGGGACTATGCCAGGCATATCCGTTGCCGTCTAAACAAACAGGTCTGTATTTTTCTGCAAAAGAGTAGTTAGCCAAGTTTTGGTTACCTGATCTATGGATGATCCGATTTTCATAGTTTGATGGAAATTTTATTTCCTTAGAGGGACCTCCACTAAATCCTCGGATGGTCGAGCATGCTCCCTAGCCAAATCATTGCGAGCATCCAAACCTATTGGGAGTTCAGGTTGGGATGCCACCGGCTGTTCCTCCACCCGTAGGTTGGCAGCAAAATGCTGTCGGGCTATGGCTTGATTGCCTCGGACTTGCCCCACTCCAATTTCTGTCGGAAACTTCATCATCAAGTGGTAGCTCGACACCACTGCCTTCAGCGCTCCTAGACTTGATCGGTCAAGTATTGCATTGTAGGTTGACGGTAGGTTAAGCACAGAAAAATAAACATGGATGGTCACCTGCCTGGATTTGGCTCCCAAGATAAGGGGCAATTTGATAGTCCCCTCCAAAATTATCGAACTTCTGAAAAAATCTTGGATTGGAGTTTTGAATTTATTCAACTGTTTGGAAACAAACCCCATTGTAGTGAAAGCAGTAAAGTACAAAATATCGATAGAACTTTTATTATCAATAAAAATATGGTGTACACTGTAGTCAGCTATATTAGCAGTAATAACCACCATATCATTGTGTGGAGTTTGTACACCTTCAGCAACTTGTTTGATAAAGATCATTGGCTCCTTAAGCCTAGGCTTCTTCGCCGCATGCAGCTCCACCGATCCAGACGATCCTCCAATTACCATATAAATTTCATCCTGTAGGGATCGATCTTCTACTACCGCCTGCCCCTTCGCCCGTGGTTGCACTGGTGTCGGTTGAGGTTGAGACTGAGGGGGCTGGCGCTGTCGCTGCTAAAGCACGGGATATCTCTACTGCTGCTGCCCGATCCTTGGAGGATATCGGCGACCTTGTCGTCGGATGAACCGATCCAGCCTCCCCTCTCAGATCAAATGCTCAATTTTCTCTTTGAGCTAATAACAATATTCAGTACCGTGACTGTGGTCACGATGATAGAGGCAATAATTGTCTGAATCGCAGTGCTCCGGGTTTGTTTGCATCTTAGGAAGTGGAGGCAGCTCAACTCGCACCTCCATCAAAATCTCTCTTCTAGAAGTATTCAAAAGAGTGAGATCGTCGAATCACCTTGAAGGTAAACGATTCCTCCTCGATGAAATATTCCTTCTTCTTGGCAGGGATCTTGAATGGTGGTGATTTCCACCATTTTATTTGGGTGAGCGAGCCCTGCTCTGCTCTTTATTTCTCATAGTTGGGGTTATTCGGGTGGTTTCTTCCATCATAAAATCTTTCAATCGGGTATATTTCTCTGTTCGAGCCAGTATTTTCGAAAAATCTCAGAAAAAAATCTTCAACAGTGACTTTTTGAAGTCGCCCATCAACAATCCATCCGTTTGGGCAAACATTACGATCGAGTGATCTAGGTCGCGGACTTTCAATATAGCTCTATTGAACTGAGCTATGTAAGATCGAATGGACTTGCTCTCTTTCTATTTGATAGTCTGAAGGTAGTCTGAGTGCTTCTGTTGTCTTCGACTGGTGATGAAGTGGACAGTAAAGGCTTGGGTCAATTGTCAAAAAAAGTGAATAGAAGCCGACTTCAGACTGAAATACCAATATCTAGCCGTCCCGTTCAAAGTAAAGGGGAAGGCTCAGCACAGGATAGCATCGGAGGCTTCCTAAAGGAGCATGACTGCTCGAAAGCTGTTGACATGATCGATGGAGTCTGTGGTCCTGTCGTAGCTCTCCAACTGAGGAACCTTGAAGTTTGATGTGATAGGCTCTTGGAGGATGCTCGTCACAAAAAGCGGTTCAGAATCGAACCCGTCGGATGGTGCTGGTGGATTGTTGCAAATCTGCTGGATCTTTCGATCTATTTCTTGAAGTTTTTGCTCGACTTCCACATCTCGATTGGTATGTGGTTTAGACCGTAGAGGAGATCATCAGTCAGGGGTTGAATCATGCTCCAATTGGGGACTCGAAGACCGCCGTCTCCTTGGTTCCTGAGTTTGATCCGCCGTCAGTCGCTGGACTAGAGGGACTTGGGTTTGATTCGCTGGCTGTGCTGCCGATGGAGGCTAGATCGCTGCCTGAACGACGATCGTTAGTTGTTGCACCTGCGCTGGAGGAACCTACAAAAAAATTCGGGCCAGAAGATTGTACTCCGACAAGGACTCTCCGACACTCAAATCAAAATGCACAAATAGAGAAGCAGAGTTTTAGCTCTTTGAGATGGATTACTTACCTGGGTCTTCGGGGTTTGGGTATTTATAGAGGAGACGACTGTGTAACCATTTTTGGTAGACAGATTGGCCGAATCTGATGCGGTTATTTGGTTGTGATTCTCAGGATCAGGTGGTTACACCGGAAAGAATTTCAGGATCAAGAGGCTATACTTAGATAGTATTGATAGCTATGGTCAGATAGTATTGACAGCTATAGTCAGTTGGCGTCTGCCTTTTGAATCTGAGCCCGATCAATCTGCTTCTGAGAAGAGATCAGAGAGTGCAACATACTGACTAGGAGTTGGGACTGATAGTTTTCTGACCAAAGCTTGGTTAGGTAGATTGATCCGGAAGACTAACCGACCCGCAGTTGTTAGCTGAACAAAGATTGTTCCAATATACAAGCCGTGTAGGAATCGGATGCGACTGGAGATCGACCAGCTGATTCTTCGATCAATGGTTGGATCAAACACATGCCGACCAAGGGTTGGACGAGTCATAATCAATCATACGATTGCACTGTTTAAGGTATGCAATCCGACTAGCTCTTTTAGATCAGAAGTCGGGTCAAGAATATGCCGACGAAAAGTTGAACAGAATAGCCTTCGATCAGAGATCGGGATAAATATTTATTAACCAGAGGTCGGATAAACTACAACAATTAGACCACTTGAGTGATACTGATATAGACCCGATAGATCATAATGGGTTTGAATCTTCATACATAATTGGTCCATTCCAAATTACTCCTAACAGCATCGGACGCCTAGCAGTCCTTGGTTTTATTTTTATTTTGTCTGGAAGCAATAAATTATTTACTGCCAAATGCTCTGGAGGTCCTATAACATTTTAAAAAACAAAATGGTTTATATACGTACCTGCCAGTCTCAAGCAATTTTTATCTTAAATTTTTAAAATCAAAACAGAAAACAAAAACAATACCAAATGGGCCTCATGGTATCATGCTATTCTAGCGAAAAAAAAAAAAGTTACCAAACTGGAGAACTGCCATTCCAGGAGCCCCAATAGCTTTTCTTAGTTGAACAACATCCTCGGTAATCACTCCCTATGAAGATGAAGGAAGAAAAGTACTTGACAACAACTGCCATGAAAAAACTAGGATTCAGAAGAAAATCAAGAAGCAGAGAAAACCCCAACATATACATAAACATTTGGAATATAGTGGAACATACTAAGTCTTCTGCTATTATCTTGATTTTTCCAACAGCTCTAAAGGTGGCATCAAAGAATGCTTTTCTTGGTCCAGCCTGCGGCCAATTAAATAAGAAAAGCATGCATTATCAATTAATGTCCTATAAAGAAATATGTGTATCTTTTTCATGTAATGCCTACCTTCCAGCTTCCAAACATTGCTACCTTTGTGATTCTGCAATCTATGAATTCCAGTAGCAGTCATTACTTACTAGATTACGTGTACTAGCAAATATACACCATTTATGCTATGAAATATTTCATGTATCACTGTAAGCAAAATAAAGGTGTTAATGAATTGTGCACCAGAAGGAACAGCTCAGAAGTCGGAAAAACCTCTGAAATGGTCTGCTCTAAATTCATCATACAAATCAAGTGCATGTTTAATTCTTTGTATCCACCATGCAAAACCATCATCTTCCATTGCTTTCCAGTCATATAAAGGGCTGTTAAGTAGACATTGAAACAAAGGGCAATTAGCCTTCCACACTATAGAAAATCATGGAACAACAAAAATCAAGAAAGAAAAATAAATGGTTCATATGTAATCTTTTATTAAAATTCCAATATGTGACAAAGTCCTCAATGCTTCTTAGTAACAAACCTATTGATATGGTATGTACATATGATATGGCATGTAAATCAGCCTCCTTATCATTGATAACCTATTGACCGGCAATAAGAAAAAAAGATAGTATGATGGATGAGGGCTTGTAAGCCTCTCATCGTAAGAGCTTCGAGTTGCGGGAGTCTCTCCCTCTCAAAGTCTGTCTTTGTGGAATCCCTAGCCTGTTTATATAGGTATGGAGCACGGATCGATTATAGTTAGAGGTAAAAATTAAGGGATGAGATATAACTTCTTCATTATGAGTCATCACCTACTCTCTTTATTTATATATAAATCGGCCATAATCATTTTTCTATTTTTGGATTCTTTTTAATAGCAAAAATGCAGCCGCCTAGAATTCAAACCTTATAAAATTGCTGGCCACCTATAAATCAATAATAGGAAGGTTGATTTGTATGCCATATCACCTATATTTCACATCTATGAGCTAAGAGTTTTGATTTCTAAAACTCCCAAAGATATTTATAGGTGATTGATATTGTGGATCTATCACATGCCTAATACATCACTGAAGCACAAAGATCCAAACACATGACTAGAGAATAAATAAGACAAAATAGCTAGTTGTATATACTAATGAAGGATTGATAGTGTGTATTGGGATTGCATCTATCTTTATAGATCTTTATACCCAGTATATAGGATGCTTCACCCAAGTTTTTCATGAAAAACTTATTCGATAGTCAAGTCTTGACCGATTGCATTATTGGGATATCATTTTCAATTAGCAGTATGTCATCGACATACAAAATCAAGAAGAGAACAGCACTCCCACTTGTCTTCTTATACACATATGGTTCATCCTTATTTTTGATAAAGCCAAACTCTTTGACTGTCATATCAAATCAGATGTTCCAACTCTTCGAAGCCTACTTTAATCTATAGATGGATCTCTTTAGCTTGCATACTTGATTTGCCCTCCCTCTTAAGACAAATCCCTCTGGATGAGTCATATAGACTTCTTCCTCTAGATTACCATTGAGAAATGCAGTCTTGACATCTATCTGCTAGATCTCACAATCGTAGTATATTGCTATAGCAAGCAAAATCCTGATGGACCTGAGCATAGCCACTGGTGAGAAGATTTCATCATAGTCAATTCCTTGCTTTTGTCTGAAACCCTTCGCCACCAACCTAGCTTTGTAGGTTTCTACTTGGCCATCTACTCTGATCTTCTTTTTGAAGACCCATTTGCACCTTTTTGGGGTCAAACCCTCAGGTGCATCAATCAAGATCCACACTTAGTTGGTGTACATCGAGTCCATATCAGATTTCATGGCTTCCAGCTATTTGTCTGAGTCTCTACTCATGACAGCTTCTGAATAGGTCGGTGGATCATCATCTTGAATGATATTGATCGAATTGTCATTCTCAATGATAAAACTATATCTCAGAGGTGCTTGACACACTCTATCTGATCTTCGAAAAGGAGGTGTGTATTGTGGATGTACCTCATCTTTAGGTACTTCTGATTGAGGATCTTCTTGTGGTCCAACTACTGGTATTTCTGGATCGGTTTACAGATCATGAACTTCAGTAAGTTCAATATTTCTCCCACTATCTTCTTCTTAGATGAATTCATTCTTCAAGAAAGTGGCGTACCTACTAACAAATACTTTTTGATCAGTAGGGTGGTAGAAATATTATCCATTAGTTTCTTTAGGATACCCTACAAACTTACACTTGTCTGATCTAGCACTAAGCTTATGTCCAAAAATAATTTTGACATAAGCTGGACATCCCCAAATCTTAATATGTTTAAGATTAGGCTTCCTTCTCTTCCATATCTCATATGGTGTACTTACAACAGACTTTTGAAGGTACTCTATTTAAAATGTATGCGACAGTCTCTAGAACATATCCCCAAAAAGATATTGAGAGATCAGTGAAGCACATCATGGACCACACCATATCCATTAAAGTGTGATTCCTCCTTTCTAGTACACCATTTAACTGAGATGTATAAGGAGGGATCCATTCAGAGAGAATGCCTTTACCTTTAAGATGATCAAGAAATTCACTGGATAAGTATTCTCTTCCTTGATCAAATCGAAGAATCTTGATATTTTTTTCAGTTTGTTTCTCAACCATACATTGATACTCCTTGAACTTATCAAAGACTTCAGATTTATGTTTTATAAGATACACATATCTGAACCTTGATAAATCATCTGTAAAAATAATAAAATAGAAGTATCCACCTCTAGCCTGAGTTATCATTGGTCTACATACATTCGTATGTACTAGGGCTAACAACTCACTTGCCCTCTCTCCATGTCCAGAAAATAGAGTCTTGGTCATCTTACCCATAAGACAAGATTTATAAGTTCCAAATAATTCATAATCATACAGGATAAAGAATTTCTCTTTGTATAACTTGTTTATCCTTGACTTACTAATATGACCAAGATGGCAATGCCAAAGATATATGATATTCATATCTTCTCTCTTTCTTTTCATATTTTTTTCAATATGAAAAATATTTTTATTGAGTGCATGAATTAAAAGATTGTTATCAATATAACTACTGTCATAATATTTATTAGAAAAAAAAATGGAGCATCTATTTTCCATTAGTCTTATTTCATAACCTTGTTTTAATAACAAAGGTATAGAAATAATATTTTTAATGACCTTTGGCTTGTAATAACAATCTTTCAATACTAAAATTTTATGTGAAGGTAAATCAAACATACAGGTTCCGACAGCTTCTATGCTAATGGACTCTCCACTTGCGTCATAAAGCTCGAGATCACCTCTTTTCAGACCTTTGATATTCTGTAGTTGCTGTAATGAATTACAAATATGTGATCTACAGGCGGTATCTAATACCCAAGTATTAGAGTCTGAGCCACTCAATAAAAAATAGGTTTGTATCATATATATACCTTTTGGTGCTATACTTGCACCCTACTTCAAACTTGTAAGATTATTCTTGTAATTATACTCTCATATCCAAATTTACTACAAAATAAATAGCTAATATCTATATGGATATCTTTTGCCTTCTCATTATTACTGACCATCCCAAGATTAAAAATATCCAGAACATTGAAGTTCTTGTCTGATATAAACCTAACTTGCAAGTTTCTCAACCCATCTACATAGTTGGGATCGGTCAACATATTTTTATCTATAGTGTTATGCAGTGAAAATAAAGAAGTCATAATGCATACTTAAATCTGCATAAATAAAAAATAATAGTATAAGCAAACTACTCAAGTTTGACATGCATAACTAGTTAAGAATTTTTAAAAATTAATTATGCCTCTCACTATTTTATCGGATATCATAACCCTCTCTTATGGCAAACAAGAAATCTTAATCTAGTTTCTTAATGGGGTTGAGACCTTAATCCCTTATTGAAGCTTTGTAGATATCACAACAAACCTCAATAAGTTCAAAAATAGAAAAATCTATCCAATTGCATCTCATGCAACTCTCAACATAAATTTTGCCTCTAAAAACACTCATAGCCTTGTGGATATCACAACAAACTATAGTTTTTTGTAGTTAAGTCAGACCCTTCATTTTCATACAGTCATATCTGAAAAATGCTATCTTTGTGGATATCGCAACAAAGCAACATATCCAAAATATACCGTAAAGCATCTAATATGCGCTAAGACAAACCCACATCAATCCTCATAGTAAGCCTTGTGGATATCACAACAAACCTACTATGATTTTTGATAGGATATTGACTAGACATGAAGGAAGGCATTTGTAGTGTTCAAAATACTGAGCTACTATCATTCAAGATTTGAACTAATCCAATTGATCAGAAAAGTATTAAGATTGGTGGAGGTTCCTTCGTTGCTCTTCTTAGATATCAATAAAATTGGCCAGGCCAGCAATGGAACCAATTAAATAACCACCGTACTTGAAATACTCCTTAGACACTAATTAATTAATCGATTCAAAAAAATAGATCAGCTATTGGTTCACAACACTATGACTTAATATGATTTTTATGAGGGCTTTAATGGTCTCAAGCACATCTTAAATCAATCAATCACAATGATGCACAAATATAGTTGTATCTTAAAAATCACAACAATTAAACATAGCATCCAGTCATATCTCTAAGATATGAAAAATATAATCATACCATATGACTATAGCTAGTATTTTAAGCATATCACATATGCATGAAGTTTTAATAACATGCATGAATACAAAATACCCTTTTTACAGTTCTTTTTCTTGGGACATCACAGTGGCACCCTTACACACCATAAGAGTACCCTATTGAATAGGAAGAGAGGGTCTCTGAATCCTACTTACTCTTATGACCGGATGGTCTGGTGATGAACCTCAATTAGAGTACTAAGCTACTAAGAAAATTCTACACATACATCATGTATTTTATATTTAAAACATATCTCTAAGACATACTAGGGTTTGGATGTTCAATCGGGTTCAACTCTTGAGCAGACTTGAACCAAACTAAAAACCCGTGCTTGATCACAATCAAGATAATAATTTAATCTTTGATTCTATAGATCAAGATAGGCTCTGATATCACTATTGGGTTTCGATGGCACAGTGGAAGGAGTAGGTGTTTAAAATTTTCATTAAAAATATCCGATGCACCGAAAATCCTAATGCCCATAAACTCTTGACTATATCAATCAATGTACAATAAAATAAATATGAATCAGAAGAATACCTGTAATGCTAATCTAATTTTTATGAGGCATCCAAGTATCCGCCCTCCAATGGTGATCCACATGAAAATTGAACCAAGGACAGCGCTCCTTCTTCACCTTGCTTCAAGAGTTCTAGCCCCTAGAACTCAACCAGCCACCAATCGATCAGATCTTCCTCCAGACCTAAGTCTGAACCTTTTTGAACCATCCACTAGACTTGACCATCTTTTTTTAGACCTCTTAAACCCTTAGAGCTATTAGGATTAGGCTTGTCTTAAAAGAACAAGCTTTGTCCTAAAACCTAGAGTTGTAAGAGATGGAGAGAGGGAGTGGATAGGGGATGTAAGACTTGATTGATCACCCCATCTGCCGTCCCCTATTTATAGCATCAGATGGGGCATTGATAGAGAAGGCATGCCTCATCTGAAAATGTATATCAAGTCCTCGTATCACTTATCTTAGAGTCCTTAGACAAAAGGACTCCTCAGGGGGTGATATGTCGATTCCTGCCTTCTTATGCATGCATGCCCAGAATGAGATACTTTTTTTATCTCTTCACACATCAGATTAGCACAAAATTTTGTTACATAAACCTTTATTCAAATATGAAGGCCATCACCAAATTACACATTATTTGGATAAGAGTTCATATGCAAGAAAGACTCTTTACCAAAGAGACATGCGAGCACCTTCTCCCTATTGCACATGCGCACGCCCAGAAAAGGGTGTGAAAAGCAACCTTTCTTAATCTGATAAATTTTTAAATTTTCATCATGTGATCAGCACTTAAAATTGATCCTTGTCACAAAAATTATCAGATAAAAAGTTACTTAAGACTCCCTAAACAGAAGGAGTCTTCGCATCTCTTCGCACATCTAGAAAAAACTGTCGCACGCACAGCAAAGCTTCAAGCAATTTTTTCATGCACAATCTGATAGATTTTTTATACTTCAAAAGATGTGCTAGGTGGCTCATCATCTGATCTACTTAATATAAAAAATAGAGGCCCAAAATAGAAAGATTCTTAGTCTTTCTCCACACCACAAATAAAGTATGCATGCATTCTGCATATTAGCGCCAAGCATCTTTCTTAAGTTGGACTCTTAGTTATTTGGTGTGTACACTAGATATGGTGCCTCTTTTTGGCTACTTCTAGGAGACTTGACCTAACCCAAATGCTCATCAAATTAGGCAAGCAAATGAGTAAGGCATGAGATCAAATTGATCTTTAAAGGAGCTAGGGATTCCACACGTGCTAGCATGCTTACCAGAACCCTGATTGAATCCAAAATTTTAATCAACCTTTTTAAAAAGGGTCCTTGGCCAATTTTAATATGTATGTGACCCATTGGATTTCACATCTAGATAGTAATAGGTTTGGGTGCAAGTTGATCTAATTTGATTAGAATTTAATCTAACCAATTTAGGTCTAATTGAGCTTATCCGATTTCAGTAATTAGAACTCTTTCTAATTGACGTTCGAATTAAACTCTTTAATTCGATCAAAAATCTACAAGTCAAGATTGACGTCTAACAATATATCATGACTATTCAAAAGATGTAAAAATTTGATAAAAATATCAAATATGTCCTTCAGTGATAAGTTACTGTGCAATACAATCTTTCGATCATCCCAGCACCCTGAATATGTTGATGAGTATGAAATCATGTCAAACTCCAACACATATTCATATCGATTTTTAATTAACCAATGATGACTCCAATAAACAAGCATTAGAAACTCTTTCTAATCTCTTTTCTACTTTTGGCCAAAAGATTTTTTTTGAGTCATCTACGAATGAGAATACACAGGATGCGATCTCCTCTTACTAGGAGCGATCGATATATTGATTTACTCACAACATTCGTACACACTTCTACCATATCCAGAACACTCCGTATATGTATTAAAGCCATGTTTGAGTATGAACCAAAATATGAATTCATGTGCACAAAATTTCTTGGTAATCTCAGGTCTAAGGATCACTTGCATAACTCCCACTTAGAGAACCATCTTTGACATGGAAGTAAGGCTTCCATAAGATGTTCTCCTTCATCGAGTCAATTCAGTGGACTCATTTCTCAAATGAGTACCCATAACCTAGTATTAGTGCCCACACAAGTGGCTAGTGAGATCTGTCACCCTCTCCATTGAGCATACATAGGATGTGCAAATCTATCTGGAACATTGATCCCCGACTCAATGTTCTTACGATCAGAAATATTTAAGATTAGGATTTTAGGATTTTAGGTCTCACTAGCATGACCCATTCATATTTTCTAAAATCATTATCCTAATATTTGGGGTTCATTATAATCTTAGACATAATAAGATGCAGCTAATATGATGAATCAATGACTTAAATAATAAATATCATTTCATGAGTTAAAAAATTATAAAGAAAAATTCCATCGCAACACACTTGCGATTGGCTTATAGGGCACTCTTCTTTCAAAACTATCCACTAACTCCATAATTACGGCTTAATAATAGGGGTTAACTACCTTTTAGTACCATAAGTGGGACTCCACGTGTTCAGTGGTTACATCGAAATTGCCTGTAAAAGAGAGATAAGAAAACAGCAATGGTAAGAAAAATCTAAGTACCAAAATATTCAGGTAAAAATCGAAGGGTATTCTATACCTAGTGCCCTAAAACCATCTGGTTTGGGAGTCATTGGTTAAAAACTCGCTATATGGGTCAAACAGAAAGCTTAAGGAGTTAAGATACTCAATAACGGTACAACGTAAAAAAATAATAATAATAATAAATGAAGGATGGAAGTAACAATATACATGTCCATATAAGGTTAATGATTTGGAGATAAAGGTAGGAATAATTTAAAAAAATTCAAAAAATATTTAGTATTCTTAGCTTAACTCTTATATTGATTAGTATTAATACTCTAATGACATACCTCACTCACACTTTATTGGACATTAGTGATTCTTTTTGAAAATTATTTGGTGAAATTCAAAATTTTACATTAAATGGTATCTAATTCTAAATTTTTTCTTTACTCGAGGATGAGCAAAGTTCAAATTGGAGGGTGTGATAAGTGATATATTTTTATATTTATTGAAGATAATTTTGATAATTTATGGTGCTAACATCTTCTTAAAAACCTAATTTCATGAAAACATTAGATTTTCTTACAAAAATAAATAATTTTAAAAAATATAAAATTAGAGTATATTTATAAAAAATAGATGTTAATTTAATTGAGAATCTAAGTATCAAAATATTAAAAAATTAATAAAAAATTTAATACATATATTTTTTTAATTTTTCAGACAAAAATCAGAGCAAAAAATGGAGCCAAAATATCCTAAGAAATCTTAAAAATAGCCTTCGATGCATGGTGGACCAGTCGGTCGGTCCACAGAGCCAGGATGCAGTCTATCAAAAACCTCACACGATCCACGATGGCGAAAGCCGCTTTTGCATTGATCGATGGTCGAAATTTTATCCATCAAATGATCGAACGGCTGAGGATGTTTTCGACTGAGAATAAGAGTTATTCTACCCAATCTGATAGCTCAGAACCAATTCCAGACATGATCGAACGGCTGTGGTTGAATCCGACGTTGATAAAGATTAAAACTATGATTTTTGGGCAAATTTGAGCCATCCGAAGTTGATCTGACGGTCAAAAATTAATGTAAAGAGTATAATATGATTTTTAAAGATTTTAGGACTCTTTTTTTATCAAAAAAATATAAAAAATTTATCTATAAATAGGAGGTCTGAGAATAAGTGTAGAGAGAAGAAAAAATCAGAGGAAAAATAAGAAAAAAAATAGAGAAAAAAATCAAGAAGCTTTAGAGATCAAATATTAAGAGATTATGGAGTAAGAGAGTTTGATGCGTGGCTAAATTCTTTCAATCTAGGAATACGATGAAGCCTGTAAATAGATTTTTATTTTTTATTTTATATATTTAATTTTTATGTAATAAAATTATACTTTTATTTCATATCTTTTTATTTTCTTTTGAGGTATTGATCCAGTCTACACGACCTATATCCTCTATTGACGTGTCGTGATCTCTGGATACGGTACGTGCTTTGGAGAGATAGATCGTAGTATGAGAGATTAAGCTTTAGATCTTATAATTGAATTTAGATAGTTTATACTCTAACAAGACGAGCTGTGATCTGCTGATACAGTCTATATCCCTTAGAGATAAGCTATGCTAATATCTTAATCACAAGAATTAATATTATAATATAAGAAAAAATAAATAAATCTAATTTGCATGGTGGATTCAG
Organism: Elaeis guineensis; assembly: GCF_000442705.2. Lineage (NCBI taxonomy): Eukaryota > Viridiplantae > Streptophyta > Magnoliopsida > Arecales > Arecaceae > Elaeis > Elaeis guineensis. The sequence continues at coordinate 96,794,588 of NC_025995.2, read as the reverse complement.
AATTTTTAGATTATTTTTTTAAATTATTTTCTTTCATAAATTAATTCATACTTTTAATTTAATTCTTACTATTCTATTTCTTTTTAATCCTTCTACAATCAATTCTCTTTTATTTCTTCTTAAAAAAAAAAAGATAATCATCCTAGATCTCTGTGAAAATGATCCCTACTCATCCTATCTATATAGTTTGAGTTAATTTTTATTCTTGACCGCCTACGACAGTGATCATTCAGTCAGATCCTTTATTTTCATACAGTCATATCTGAAAAATACTGCCCTTGTGGATATCACAATAAAGCAACATATCCAAAAGATACCGTAAAGCATCTAACATACACCAAGACAAACCTGCATCAATCCTCATAGCAAGCCTTGTGGATATCACAACAAACCTACTATGATTTTTGATAGGATATTGACTTGGCATGAAGGAAGGCATATATAGTGTTCAAAACATTGAGCTACCATCATTCAAGATTTGAACTAATCTAATTGATCAGAAAAGTATTAAGATTGGTGGGGGTTCCTCCGTTGCTTTTCTTAGACACCAATAAAATTGACCAGACCAGCAACAGAACCAATTAAATAACCACCATACTTGAAATACTTCTTAGACACCAATTAATTAATCGATTCAAGAACATAGGTCAGCTACTGGCTCACAACACTATGACTTAATATGATTTTTATGAGGGCTTTAATGGTTTCAAGCATATCTTAAATCAATTAATCACAATGATGCATAACTATAGTTGTATCTTAAAAATCATAACAACTAAACATAGCATCCAGTTATATCTCTAAGATATGAAAAACATAATCATACAATATGACTATAACTAGTATTTTAAGCATATCATATATGCATGAAGTTCTAATAACATGCATTAATACAAAATACTCTTTTTATAGTTCTTCTTCTTAAGACATCATAATGGCACCCCTACATGCCATAAGAGTACCCTATTGAATAGGAAGAGAGGGTCTCTGAACCCTACTTGCTCTTATGACCGGACAGTTTGGTGATGAACCTCAATTAGAGTACTAAGCTACTAAAAAAATTTAATACATACATCATGTATTTTATATTTAAAATATATCCCTAAGACATACTAGGGTTTGGATGTTCAATCAGGTTCAACCCTTGAGCCGACTTGAACCAAACTAAAAATCCCTGCTTCATCACAATCAAGAAAATAATTTAATCTTTAATTCTATAGATCAAGATAGGCTCTGATATCACTGTTGGATTTCGATGGTGCAGCGGAAGGATTAGATGTTTAAAATTTTCATTAAAAATATCTGGTGCACCAAAAATCCTAATGCCTAGGAACTCTTGACTATATCAATCAAAGTACAATAAAATAAATTTGAATCAGAAGAATACTTGTAATGTTAATCCAATTTTTATGAGATATCCAAGTGTCCACCCTCCAATAGTGATCTACACAAAAATTGAACCAAGGACAACACTTCTTCTTCACCTTGCTTCAAGAGTTCTAGCCCCTAGAACTCAACCAACCATCAATCGATCAGATGTTCCTTCAGACCTAAGTCTGTCTGAATCTTTCTAAACTATCCACTAGATTTGACCACCTTTTTTTATACCTCTTAAACCCTTAGAGCTATTAGAATTAGGCTTGTCTTAAAAGAACAAGCCTTGTCCTAAAACCTAGAGTTGTTAGAGAGGAAGAGAGGGAGTGGATAAGGGATGTAAGAATTGAATGATCACCCCATCTGCTATCTCCTATTTATAGTACCAGATGGAGCACTAACAAAGAAGGCACACCTCATCTGGAAAGGTATATCAAATCCTCGTATCACTTATCTGAGAGTCCTTAAACAGAAGGACTCTTTAGGGGGTGATACGTCGATTCCTGTCTTCTCACGCACGCACACCCAGAACGTGATGCTTTTCACATCTCTTCACATATCAGATTAGTATGAAATTTTGCTATATAAACCTTTATTCAAATATGAAGGCTATCACCAAATGACACATTATTTGGATAAGAGTTCATATATGAGAAGGACTTTTCACCGAAGAGACACACGAGCACCTTCTCCCTGTCATGCACGCACGCCCAGAAAAGGGTGTGAAAAGCAACCTTTCTTAATCTGATAATTTTTTAAATTTTTATCATGTGATCAGCACTTAAAGCTGATCGTTATCACGAAAATTATCAGATAAAAAGTCACTTAAGACTCCATAAACAGAAGGAGTCTTCTCATCCCTTCGTGCATCCAGAAAAAACTATCACGCACGCAGCAAAGCTTCAAGTAATTTTTTCATGCATAATTTGATAGATTTTTTATACTTTAAAAGGTGTGCTAGGTTTCTCATCATCTGGTCTACTTGCCATAAAAAATAGAGATCCAAAATAGAAGGATTCTTAGTCCTTCTCTATGCCACAAATAAAGTGCGCATGCATTCTGCATATTAGCGCCAAGAGTCCTTCTTAAGTTGGACTTTTAGTTATTTGGCGTGTACACTAGATATGGTGCCTCTTTTTGGCTACTTCCAGATGGCTTGACTTGACCCAAATGTTCACCAAATTGGGCTAGCAAATGTGCAAGGTATGAGATCTAAAAGTGCTAGGGATTTCACATGTGCTAGCATGCTTACTGGAACCCTGATTGAATCCAAAATTTCAATCAACTTTTTTAAAAAAGGTCCTTGGCCAATTTTTATATGTGTGTGATCCATTGGATTCTATATCTAACTAGTAGTAGATTCGGATATAAGTTGACTTAATTTGATTAGAATTTAATCTAACCGATTGAGGTCCTATCGAGCTAATCCGATTTCAGTAATTAGAACTCTTTCTAATTGGCGTTCGAATTAAACTCTTTAATTCGATCAAAAATCTACAAGTCAAGATTGACATCTAACAACATATCATGACTATCCAAAAGATATAAAAAATTGATAAAAATATCTAATATGCCTTTCAGTGGTAAGTTACTGTGCAATATAATCCTTCGATCATCCCAGTACCCTGAATATGTTGATGAGTATGAAATCATGTCAAACTCAAACACATATTCATATTGATTCTCAATTAACCAATGATAACTCCAATGAAGAAGCATTAGAAACTCTTTCTAATCTCATTCCTATTTTTGATCAAAAAAATTTTTCTGAGTCATCTACGAATGAGAATACACAGGATGCGATCTCCTCTTACTAGGAGCGATCGATTTCTTGTTGATCTACTCACAACCTTCGTACACACTCCTACCATATCCAGAACACCCCATACATGTCTTAAAGCCATGCTTGATTGTGAACTAAAATATAGATTCATGTGCACAAGATTTCATGGTGATCTCAGGTCTAAGGATTATTTGCACAACTTTCACTTAGAGAACTATCTTTGACATGCAAGTGCAGCTTTCATAAGATGTTCTCTTTCATTGAGTCAATTCAGTAGACTTATTTCTCAAATGAGCACCCACAACCTAGTATTAGTGTCCCACACAAGTGGCTAGTGAGATCTGCCACCCTCTCCATCGAGCGTACATAGGATGTGTAAGTCTATCCGGAATATTGATCTCCGACTCAATATTCCTACGATCAAGAATATTTAATATTAAGATTTTAAGATTTTAGATCTCACTAGCATGACCCATTTATGTCTCCTAAAATTATTATCTTAATCTTTGGGATTCATCATAATATTAGACATAATAAGATGCAGCTAATATGATGAATCAATACCTCAAATAATAAATATCATTTTTTGAGTTAGAAAATTATAAAGAAAAATTTCATCGCAACACACTTATGATTGGCATATAGGACACTCTTCTTTCAAAACTGTCCACTAACTCCATAATTATGGCTTAATAATAGGGGTTAACTACCTTTTAGTACCATAAGAAGTGGGACTCTACGTGTTCAGTGGTTACATCGAAATTGCTTGTAAAAGAGAGGTAAGAAAACAGCAATGGTAAGATAGATCTGGACTAAAATTCTGTAGAATTTTATACTAAATATCCTATTCACCATTCCTTACTGACTTAGACATCGGAGGGTTTTCATCGGATATAATTTCAGTCAGTGATCTTATTTTGTAGGTTACTCTTCACCAGAGTCGGGCGTACTTGGAGATTGGCCGCAATAGATTAGTGTGTTAGGTAAGGAGAGAAAATCCAATCATTATGGTGAAAATGAGAGCCTAGAATATTTTCACCAGCTCCATCCGATAATCTTTCCATCGAAAAGGTCTCCCACCTCCACTGATAGAGCCCAGATCCTCACATTCGATTATCATCATGGATGCTTAGCAATTCACTGCCATAGTGCAGTAGGAAAAGACACTAACGGAAGCAGTTCATAACCTCAAGTAAATACAGTCAACATCGATGGTGATGCAATCTCAACGACAGTTTCATCGACGAGATGGGTCATACCACCCTGTCCATCACTCTCAATGCATCGATCGCCACCTATTTTTCCCCCACAAAGCAGATAAAGGAAAATGACTCTATTCTTTGTCCCCTCATCCAATGAAAATTTTACCGCTGGATGCTCTCTCCAAAATGATTCCCAGCATGTGGACAATTACGGGTGGAAGCTCCATGAGCAAGATCACCAAATTAAAAGGCTAAAAAATGACTAAGTAACGAGACTTTGAAGGGCAGACGATTCAAAAAGCTTCTCCAAATGATGAATCGATTGTGATCTACGATACGAAAAGCTTCTCAGAATGATGAATTGATCATGATCTGTAATTCAAAATGCTTCTCTAAATGATGAATCAATTATAATCTACGATTCGGAAAGCTCTTCCTAAACGATAACTATGTTCCTCTATAATGGAACGATCTACAATAATGTTTCGATTGAATGGTGTAATGTACGATAATATTCCTCTATAATGAAACGACTATCCCTCGACATGGAATGCCGATAATCTATAAATTTCTTCAATTATTTAGTCGGCTCTTATTTGATTGACTAAGGGATCCACATCCCGAAAAAAAAAATAATGAGTCAACAGCTCATCCGATGATAATGTAATTCGATGACAAATATGAGCTCCGACTCAAGCCTCGAGGGGTCAAAGCAGAAAAATATCGATCTTTAAATCGAGATGAGTCCCAAGAGGACCAAAATACCATCTTGACTACGATCGGATGGAAAAATATATTGACTCGACTACGATCGAACAGAACAGTATTGCAACTCAACTACAGTCGGACAGAATAATATGCCGACTTCAATTGATAGCTGAAATGATCATATAATCGGAGCCCGAAATCATGATAGAAGATACACTGACTTCCATCGTCCAATGTGTGAAGTCACTTTGGACTTGAAAGTGGGGGGCAGTTGTTGGGATAATCAGATTCGCTCTCACTGATTCAAGATCGACTTTCGATTCCATGTCGGCAACAGAGTATGACAGTGTTTCCAAAAAGAGGAGGCTCGAAAGGAAAAAAACTTTCACGATTCAGCTCTCATTAGGTGAGGTTCTAACATCTTCACCAGTCATCCTATTTTTTTCTAAGTCTGTAGGTCATGGCTGAAGCAGAGTAATCATGACCGACTGACTATCATGATCGAAGTAGCATCTTTATGATCGAACCAGCATCATGATGATCGAATATCTAATGGCCGACTGACCATCATGGCCGAAGCACTATCATCATAATCGAATCAGCATCAAAATGGCTAACTACTTAATGGCCGACTGACCATTATGATCGAAGCAGCATCTTCATGACCGAACCAGCATCATAATGGCCGACTATCTAATAGCCGACTGACCATCATGACCTACTGACATGGCCAATTGCCATGGCCGACTGCTACATCCGACTGATATGGCCGACTGCCTAATCTACAATCACAATACCATAATCGTAGGTAATAACTATATGTCATGACCGTTAATGGGCATAAATTGCCCACTAACTCCTTAATTGTGGTCCAATAATAGAGGTTAACTATCCTTTAGTGTCATAAAAAGTGGGACTACATATGTTCAGTGGTGACATCCGAATTATCTATAAAGGGGAGGTAAAGGAACAGTAATGGTAAGATAGGTCTGGGCTAAAACTCTATCGAATTCTATACTAAATATCATGTTCACCACTCCCTACTGACTTAGGTATCGGAGGGTCTCTGTCGGACACAATTTCGATCAATGGACTTGTTTTATAGATTGCTCTTCACCGAAGTCAAGCGCATTCGGGGATTGACTGCAACACTACCAAACTAGCTCATTTCCTTCAGAGAACAATTCTAAATTCTTAAAATCCTAATTATTATCAGTGAGAAGATCCAAAAATACAATACCATTGATTGCCTCAAAGCTAACATCCTCAGATCATTAGAGAAAAACTCTGGCAAGTAGAACTGCAGGATACATGATCCTCAACCTTCCAAATGGAGAAGTTGTGACAGTTAATAGTAGAATGAATTAAAACACAAAACAACATGATCGAATTTGTTTAATGCTAGAATCGGGCAAACCATGATCCGACCCTTTACTCCACTTGAATTCAGAGTATAAAATAAAAAAGGTAGGGGAAAAAAAAGGACAATCTTGTTGAAGCCCACGTGAAATCATAGATGCAGTAATAGGCAAACTATTAATTAACAAAAAAAATTAAGGATGCAAAAAACAGGCCTATGTCCACTTCACCAATAAAGGATGAAACCTATAACGAGGGAGAACATGAGAGAGAAAATCCAACTCACACAATCATAAATCTTTTCCATATCTAACTTGAGAAGTATAAGCTTTTAGATCTTGGAGCCTGTGATAAAGAATGAGTGAGCTCCTGAGCTGACAAGATATGAGAAAAAATTTGATGACCATGGATAAAATCCCTGCTCTTCTAAAATTAAAGTAGGTAAAACTTGTTGAAGCCTATTCACAAGGACTTTAGTAACCAGTTTATAGACCGTATTGCATAGGCTAATAGGCTGAAAATCTTTTGGTGAAGTTGGATTTGGTTGGATTTGGCTTCTTGGGCACTAAAATAATATAAGTTTGCTTTCAATCATCAGGCATAAGGGAGGTAGTAAAAAAATGATGGACCGTTTTAATGACTTCAACCTTAACGATCGACCAATACTGTTGAAAGAAAAAGACAGAAAAACTATTAGGACCAGAAGTTTTTATTAGGATACATAGACAATAGAGCATGTTTAATTTCATCCTCTGAAGGAGAAACTATCAAGGAAGCATTCTGGGTGGTTGAGACAGTAAAAGAGACCAAAGGGAGATCAATAATACCCAAATTAGATTCAACCGACCACCTGATGATGCAAAAAGAAAGTAAGATCCGAGCAATACCATTTGGATCTGAATAGCTTTGACCAGATTGATCGGTGATACTATTAATCCTATTTTTTCTTCTATGCAATAGTATAAAATGATGAAAGAAACTAGTATTTGCATCCCTTTCATGAACCATTAAGCCTTTGACTTATGGCGCCAAAATATTTCTTGTCTATACAGCATCCTTTGATATTCAGCTAATGGAGAAAGCAAAGTGTGATGCAATTCAGATGGCAACCCACCCAGTCAAAGGAGATCCCTAGGTTGAGACACCTGACATTGCAAGTAAAATGTTCGATGAAATACCCACAATACAATGGATGATGGATTTGTGCATAATAATCAGTTTAAAGAAGCCCTTCGTTATTTTGTTTCATGAACATGATGACTGTCCCTCAAGGTTTTATTGGTTATGGCACATATCAGACTACATGAGAGCATACATGTTTTATTGCTTATGGATTTGTGCAATAAGTGCTACCACCCCCAATGCTCTGCTCGTACTTCCAACCAGCACTATAACAAAAAAAAAATATTTGTGATGCAAAAAAAAATATCATGAATATTAAATTATCATCATAAATAATTATTTACGATAAAAATTTTATCACTAATAATTAGTCACTAAAAATGAGGTCGCAGATAATATTTTATGATGAAATAAAATTTTTTTATCTCTAATAATATATTTTTACGATAAAATATTTTTATCAATTTTTTTTTATATTTTAAATTATTTATGATAAAAAAATATCATCATAAATAAATGATTTTACGATGAAAATATATTTTCATTGTAAATAAAATTATTTATGATAAAAATTTTCATCATCAATAATTTAATAAATAAATTTAATATTTTTAAAAAATAAAATAAATTACTTGTGATGGAAATTTTTATCATAAATAACCATATTTAAGATAAAATTTTATTTCCATCGAAAATAAAGTTATTTGTGAGGGATTTTTACGTCATAAATAATTAAGAAAAAAAATAATTTTTTAAAAAATAAAATAAATTATCTGTAACATAAATTTTCATCATAAATAAAAATATTAACGATCAATTTATTTTGATCTCTAATAAGGTTATTTGTGATAAAAATTTTTCATCGTAAATAATTTAAAAATATATTTAAAATTTTATTAAAAAAAATAAAATAAATTATTTATGATAAAAAATTTATATTATAAATATTTCATAGTAAAAAAATTATTTATAATGAAAATATTCGATCATAAATAATTTTAAAAAAATTTAAATTTAAAAAAAATAAATTATTTGCAACGTAAATCTTTCATCGCAAATAAGGTTATTTGCGACAATATTCTATCACAAATAATTCTATAGCTAATTAAAATATAATATTTTTTAAAAAAATAATTTATAATTATATATTTATAATTTATATTTTTAATATTTTATATTTATAATCTATAAAATAAAAATAAAAAATTCACACAATAAATCTATAAATAAATTTGATATTTTGTTATATTAAAATATAATTATAAAAAAATAAATTTAAAATTATAAGATATCTAAAATAAAAATATAAAATATAAAAATAAGCCGCTGGCCATTAAGCATCTGCATCTGAAGAAAGAGAATGGGTGGAGTATAATCGATCGATCTACTGGTGCCTCTCAGCTTCATTATCAACTCCATCTGCATCATCTACTCCATCATCTGTATTTAGAACAACTGGTATGAGTTGATGCATATAGTTAACTCATCAACTCGCTGTCGATCCTCAGCAGATTGTCACTGTATCTCCACCAGTCGGACATTGCAAGTAGTATGGACGTCAGCCCTGGACGAGCATGAGGATGGGGGAGCTCTGATCCCATGCTCTAGCTATCTAATATAACAAGATCTCGTACCAAGCATCTGATCATAGATCTCATCATCTGTAGATGCGGTCAAGCCCTCAAAAGTAGACTGCGATCTAATCTCTATGATATGATCTTGAAAATTAAAGTTATAGATATTCTAGTTTGTACTAAAAATCAAAATACCAACGAAAAAATAGTTGAAAAAACTTACATAAAGCTCCTGGCTCCCCGCTGTCTACTCCCCTGACCGTCGCTGGTGAGTCCGCTGGTATATCTCGATCCTACTAAAAAGCTTAGCATGCTCTATATCTCTCTATAATTTAAGAATAATTAATAAAAAAAAATTAAATAGTTAAAAGTTAAAATATGTTAAATAAAAATTACTTACCATCTGCTCTATATGACGAGCGAACGGCCTCAAATCCCCATAGTGCAAGACAGTCTGTCTCATCTGATTTACGATATTTCGGGTACATCAATCTTATACAGTTAACTATCAAATTAGTAAGTAACTAACTGAATTTAAGAATAAATGATTCAATTATTAAAATCTAAAAAAAAAATTAGATATTTAACCTGATATGCCCCAGGTTCTCAAACCTACGGCATATGACAGCCTAGTGATACTGATGCTGTCATATGGCCGCTGCAGCATTACCTCTACCCTCTGATCTTGCACTACAGTGTGCCAGGGGTGATGAATGCATGCCGGTAATCCTTGAAATGCAGGTATACATGATCATCCATAGCTTGCCACACGTAATCATACTCGAAATCAATAATATCAAATATAGCCTGCCAATAACAAATATTATAAGAATGCAGTGCTAATTAAATATTTCACTAAATATTATTTTATTTGTAAGTGACTATAGAAGACCTCTCTCTGAGCCGGTGTAACGTGATGCTAATCGAAGAGTATCACAGGAGCATGGCTATGGCATATGATGTCCAGCTTAGTCTGCCTTGGCTCGCACTATTTTCTAATGGGGGTAGTGAAGCCACACAGAATCTCGATACAGAGACGTCCCTCGTACTGGCATCTCCAACGTTCTAGGATGAGATTTTTTGACGGACCTTGCTCTCGCCTCACCACCTATAAAGAATGATCTGAAACAACAATAAATAAATTATTAGTATGACAGCTATCTATAAATCTCACAGATATAATTAAAATCAAATTTTATTATGTAAAAAATATTAAAAAATCACTCAGATCTGCCTCTGCAGTACCCTCTAGCAGCTTCGATGGTGCGGTAGTAAAAATAGGGGGAGGTTCATCCTTAGGGGTAGGCTAGGAACTCGAATGTAGTCATCTCCCTCCTGGAGCTATACCTGCAATGCTTAAGCCATGCATATAGCTAACTTCACATATAAATAAATATAATAATAAATAATAATAATAAAAAATATATAAATATTAATAAATAGAATTGTATTGCATATCATTATTGCAAGAGAAGATTCAACAAAGAATATAAATTTACTCATCAATATTCGTATCCTCTTCAATTTGTAAGTCCTCCTCCGAATCACAATAATCGACTAATGTATTATCTCTATCTCATCATCATTTATGAACTAATTGTCGCCCTCCGAATCATCAAGATTAAATACAAAATCAGCTACAATTTTGTCAGATCAGCCCTATTCAAAGGAATTGTCATAAATTCTTTGTCAACAAGAAGCTCGATCAATATTTGTTCTTCCTCTTGAAATTTTTTTTTTTTGTAGATCTGAATTTTCGTCCATCTCTAGTTGGGTTGGTATGTCATATACACCTTTAGGTATTATTCTTTGTACGACATGCTAATCACCTCGATACTTCAGATCTTTTAAATATATTACTTATTTCGCTTGAGTTGTTGATATATACGGCTCATTCTAATACCATGTTCGTATAAAATTTATACTAGTAAAGTGTAGATTGATATGAATACTGATTTTCTTATTGCTAATATCTCACTATTCAAAAATCAATGACATCAAAAAATTAAGGATTGTCAACAACCACTGCATCAGTATATTTAATAATATATGACAATATCAAGATTGATTGGTGCAGTGAATTCTTAAATTATTTGACACTATATTAAGGTCCCTAAAATGTTTACTGCATCAAAATGAATAAGATTTGGTGCCTTTACATAGTGTGTATTGGTTTTTTTCATTCTTTCTAAAATACTCCTCATTTTCTCATTCTTTAGAGCCCCCTGCCTATCCTGCTCGCCCTCCAAATAAAACAGCATGCACAGTAAATCCTAATTGGCATGGCTTATATTTGAAAGCTATTTAGGTTTTCATTGGTAGAATTTTTTATCATATATTATAATATTAAATATGGCTCAAGCCTCAAAGAATAAGAGTCGCTGCATGCTGCAAACTGCTATTTTAATAGGTTCTCTATCTGATAGTGGAGATTAGTGCAAATAGCAAGCTACATTACTAATTTGGAGGTTGTTGTAAGGAAGAAACTTATTTAGAGGAATACCTATGAAAGCTTGAATTTTAATGGGGTCTAGAGTTTCCTTTCCCAATAGAAATTTATTAGAGGACATGAATTTTTACTTGAAACTTTATCACATTAAGAACCATATTTTTGGCCAATGAATAATTATTGCTATTTTTATTTGCTCCTACAGAATGCTTATTTTGTCTTACTGTGAATGGTTTTATAAATTCTCAAAATATTCGCTTTTTATGTCTTCAACATCTATATGTACTCTATAAGTACACCTTTATTCTTACCATCTGACATGATGCTTATCAAAGTGCTCTCCTACGTGAATAAAAACAGCATTAGGCCTCTTTATCTTTCTTCCTCTTTACATCAACTATCAAGCATGAAAACTGCCTTCATTCACTGCAAGGGAAGAGATTTTAGCGACGAATTTATTTGCAATAGAAATTATTTCCATCACAAATATGAATGTCAATGACATAAAAAAATTTTCATCGCTAATAATAAAATATTTATGATGATTCCAAATTTTCATCTTAAATAAAATAAATTAGTGATGAAAAAATAACTTCCATCGTAATAAATAGCATATTTTTGATGAATATTTTTATTATAAATAAAAAAATATTTTTTAAATTATAAATATATAAATATTAGCGATGAAAATATTTTCATCAGAAATAGTCAAAATTTTTGCGACGAAAACCATATTTCTATATTCAATAATCCTTATTTATGACTAAAAATTTTTATCACTAATAAGTCAAGAAAAATTAAAAAATAAATATTTTTAATTATTTGTGATGTAAGTTTGCATCACAAATAATTTCATTATTTACGATGAAAGATGATTTTGTGTCGCAAATAAGAATTATTAACGACAAAACTTTCATCGTTAATACTTTAAAAAATTAGATAAATTAAAATTTTAAAATAAAAAAATTATTTACGATGAAAATAAAAATATCATAGATAATTAGAATATTTATGATGAAAATATATTTTTTTGTTTGAAAATATTGACAAGTTATGATGAAATATTTCGTCGCTAATAATTGAGAAATAAAAAAAATAAAAATTCAAAAAATAAGGTATTTGCGACTTAAGAAAAAGATTCATCGCTAATAAGATATTTTTCACGATAAATTTTTTTAGTCATAAACAATTAAAAAATTAAAAATTAAAATAAATTACAAATTATTTATGATAAAAGTATATCTGTCGCTAATAGCTCAATTATTAGTGATGGAAACATATTTTCTGTCGTCAATAAACATGTTTTAAAAATTTAAAAATAAAAGATAATTTATGATGAAAATTATTCATCATAAATAATGAACTATTTACGATGATAAATCATGTTATGATTGCAAACCATCAATTATTTACGACGTGAATTTTTTGTCACTAATATTTAAAAAAATAAAAAATTTTAAATTTTAAAAAATTAAACTATTAGCGATGGATATAGAGCTTTCCATTGTTAAAACGTTCTTTAACAATGAAAAATTTCATCGCTAATATTTTAAAATTTTAAAAAAAATTAAAAAATATTATATTGAAGGATATGTATTATAATAAAATATTTTATATTTATAAAAAATTATAAGATAGTTTTAAAAAATAATATATGGAAAATAAAATTATGTAGAATATTAAGATATGTGTATATAAAAGGGACGTGAGAAGTCATGGCTTATGAAGATTATGTTGTCGCAAATGTTGGGGCATGGGAAGATCGAAGTGTGGTCCTAGAATAAAGATGATGGTAAATCTAGAGGATGGTAGAGTTGCATCCTTGGATGTTTGCATTATTATATATATATACATCATAGTGAATCTAAGTCTGTCTCGAACCTAGAGATGGCAGCATGCAGGAGGAGGAGTACACTCACAGGTTGGCAATTAGATTTTGATTCTTTTATGTATCTTGTTACAGTACTGTTCAATTATCCTCTATATTTTTTGTCCTCTTTAAGTATCTATGTAGAGTGCGTTGCATGCAAGCAAATGGTATTGAACATGTTAATGGGATGTATAAGGCCTCATTGGCTAAGTTTTCTGTGCTTTTTCCATGATAGCCCATTGGGTATCGGAGTTCATGCTTCTTATATGATCCAATCTACATCCGGTCGGAACTGTTACTTCTTTTTCTTTAATAAAATCACTTTGAACCTAAAATCACTTTGAAAAAGATATGTGTATATATATTCATATATACATATACACACACATATATATACATATATATATATACACACACACACATATGTACATATATTATTGCATTATTGTGGCTAAGAGATGAATGAAAAATAAATGGAAAAAAATAATACGGGGAACAAGACTTGGTTAGGAGAATTTTTTTTTTTAAATGAGAAATTATTTTTTATTGATTATTAGCGATGAAAAAAAAATTTCATCGTCAATTATATAATTAGCGATGAAATTCTATATTTTCATCGTAAATAATATTTTTTCGGGGGGTGAATTTTTCCAGCAAGATTTTTTTTTTTGGCAGGAATTATTAGCGACGAAAATTTTTGTTTCGTCGCAAATATTTTTTTGTTCAAATTAGTTGCGACAAAAATTTATTATTAGCGACTAAAATTTTCATCACTAATACCCTGCATCCCATCAACTCCCATTAGAAACTCATTTTTCTTCCTCGTTCCCTCCTGGCAATCCAGCTTCTTCTCCCCCTCCCATGAGCTTCCTCTCCCCTCGACATCCTGCGTGCCTCCGATTTTCTCCGCCGCCGCCACCTCCATCGAGGTGAGTCGACTTCATCTTTTTTTTTTTTTGGGTGAGTTCAGATCGAGGACGGGGACGAGGGCGGGAAACGACCTGGGGCCGGCGTGCTGGGGACGGCCCGCCTGGGTCGGGATGGCAGGCCATGGCCATATGGGGCCTGCGGGTCGTGGCCTCATTGGGCCTGTAGGGTGGGCCGGCGATGGTGGGCCGGGGACAGGTCGGGGTCGGGGTCGGCGAGCCGGAGCTGGCGACGTCGACTCTTCATTTTTTTGGGGGGTGGGTTCGAGCCGGGGATGGGGAATGGCACGGGGCCGGCGTGCCGCGATTGGCGTGCCTGGGCTGGGATGGCAGGCCACGGCTATATGGGAAATGCGGGCCAGGGAGGGACCGAGGCCGATGAGACGGAGCCAGAGCTGGCGACGGTGAGCCAGGATGGGGTCAAGTCACGGCTGTGCCAGGGCCTGTGGGTTTGGATGGGGCCGATCGGGTTGGGTCCAGTCAGGCTGGCGTGGGTCGGGCTCGGGCTGGGGTCGGGGATGGCGGAGCCGAGGTGGGGCAAGTCGGGCTGGGGCTGGTCGGGTGGAGCCAGGGTCCGGTCGGGCTGGGCGGGTCGGGTCGGGCCGAGATGGGCCAGGTCGGGGATGGTAGGGTTCGGGCCGGGTCGGTTCTGGTTCGGGCCGGGATGGGGTAGATCGGGTCAGGCCGGATCGAGTCGGGCTGGGGCGAGTCGGGTGTAGCCGGGTCGGATCGGGTCAGGGTGGGTCGGGTGGAGCCGAGGCAGGTCGAGTCCGGTCCGGTCCGCACCGGGTCGGGCTTGGGCAGGTGGGGTCGGGATGGGGTGGGTCAGATCAGGTCTTCATGAGGATGAAATATGATGCTAAAATTATTATAGTTATTGCATATTATTTTTTAGTGTTAGTGCTGAAGGTAGTTAATTATTTAACTAATTATTTTTTCACTAACACAATGCACATTGCTGTTATTTGTTATAATTAAATTATTGTATGTGCTATTTTATATGCTGCTGAAATTATAAATAAAAAAATATTTTTATTTTAGAGAAAACTCTATTAAAATTTTTGATCAAAAAATTTCAATACAAAGTTATTCTTTTTTGATAAATTAAAAATCTATCTTCGAATACACGTTCAAAGATGGTATTTAAATTACATTGAGCCGTAGATTTTCGTTCAAATTTTAATCTTCATCGAGATCGAAACTTGGATGTCTCGTATTCAAACTTAAAAAAAAAAAAATAATATTATTATTATTAATAGCTGATATTTTATTTCATTATATAGTATTCAATAGTTATCTGTCCATTATTCTCTGGATATATGGTGGATAGGGTGCGTGGGCACCATATCCACATCATATACTTGAAGAACCATGGAGAGATGTTGTCAAGATTTTTATAAAAATAAGATGAAATATCCACTAATAACAATAATAAGATTATTATTTTTTTGAAAGGGATAGTACCACACCTGTTAGTAATGATTTGAAAAAGATAGGATCATGTATTTTTACTTCATAAAGGGATAGGACCACATATTTTCTGTGTTAATATTCAGTCTACATGTCTTTTTTAGTATGTGTTATTTTGTATGAAGTGATCCAGATCTGGATCTGGATTCGGATCGAGATTTTGGCTGGAATTCGAAACGCGATTCAGTTTGAAATTCAGATCGGGATCTTGAATATCATGGAACTTTTTTTGGTTGTTAATGATTTTGTGTTTGTTGTTAGATGAATATCAATAAAAGTTAGATGAATGCTAGAGATATTTTTTTGCCTGAATATCGAAAAGGAGTTTGAGATTTCATTGACTTTGCACGGCATAAGGCTAACAGTGCTAGCCAGATAAAATATCCATGTAAGAGATGTGCCAATGTGGTATATCGTCACATAACACTTGTTGAGGAGTATTTACTACAATATGATATGGATAAGAAGTATACTTGTTGGATATGGCATGGGGAGAGTGATCTGAATGAGATGTGTACGACGATGATGATACTGAAGATGATAGTGATGCTGATGGACCTATCGAACATAGTGGTATAAAAAAATTGTTAAATGATTTACATCAAGGTACTTGTTCGAATGTATGCATGAATACTGCTGCATCTGAAAGCAATTCTAATTATGAACATAATATCCAGCTTGAGGTGGAAGGGATCTCTGAATAGTTTGCAAAGCTTGTGAGGGATACATGAGAGCCACTTTATCCAAATTGTACAAAATTTTTCAAGTTAGAGTTTTTGATAAAATTATTTCATATTAAAACCATGAATCGATGGAGTCAGAAGTCATTTGATCAAATTTTAATATTGATTAAAGCATCTCTGTTCGATGGAGAGAGACTGTCGAAATCATATTCTGAAGCAAAAATATACATGCAAAAAATAAAACTTGACTATACTCCTATACATGCCTGCAAAAATGACTACATATTATTTTATAAGGATAATGAACAAGCAACTGAATGTCCGAATTACGGTGAGCCTAGATACAAAATCGATAATAGGAAAGGAAAGAAGATACCTCAAAATATTTTGAGATATTTTTCATTGATTCCAAGACTTCAAAGGTTGTATATGTCTACAAAGACAGTCGAAGAAATAAGATGGCATTATGAGCAGCGAGTTTCGGAGGAGAACATACTTAGCCATCCGGTTGATTTTTAGTATGAAAAGACTTCGATGCAAAGCATCCGCACTTTACGAGTGACCCGCACAATATTAGGCTTGGTCTAGTGACAGATGGATTTAATCTCTTTGACAATATGAGTACCTCTTACAACATGTGACCTGTGATACTAGTTGTATATAATCTGTCACTTTGAAAGTGCATGAAAGAACCATTTATTTTTATATCACTGTTGATTCCAGATCCGAAAGCACTAGGTAATAAAATTGATGTATATCTATAACCTTTAATTGATGATCTGAAGGAGTTATAGGAAAATGAGGTACAGACATATGATTCTGTGAGTCGAAGTAATTTTAAGTTGCATGTTTTAATTTTATTGACTATAAATAATTTTTCAGCATATAGAAACTTATCTGGATGGAGCACCAAAGGATATCTGGCATGTCTAATATGCAATAGAGATGCATCCTCCTTACATTTAAAGCACGGACAAAAAATATGTTTCATAGGTCATCGGCGGTTTCTTCCTGCTAATCATTCTTGGAGGATCTATTATAATCAATTCTTTGATAGTAAGTCCGATCGATATCCACCACCCAAGGAGTTAAGTGGAGCAAAAATTTTAGAATAACTTGAAGTCATTGAAAATCTCTGATTTGAAAAAATATCGGATACTCGCAAGCAGAAGCGTACTGAAGCTGAGCTGAATTGGACGAAGCGAATCATCTTTTTTGAACTACCGTATTGGAAGCAGCTACTACTTCATCATAATCTAGATGTAATGCACATTGAAAAAAATATTTGTAATAATATCATCGATACTTATTAAATATTTTAAAAAAATAAAAGATGGTATAAAAATTTATCTTGATTTGCAAAAAATAAAAATCTGATTGAAGTTGTATTTAGTTTATCGAGGTGAGAGATTTTTTATGCCACCCGCATGTTATTCACTGTTTGAAGAGAAAAAGAAGAATTTCTGTAGATGGTTCAAAACTGTAAAGTTTTCTGATGCATACACTTCAAACGTATCGCGGTGTATTAAGAATAATGATGGCAATATCTCTAACATGAAAAGTCATGATTCCTATGTGATGATGCAACATTTGTTTTCTATGATCATGCATGGCTATTTGGGTGGTGATGTTCAAACTGCATTGATTGAGCTGGGAGTGTTCTTTTGAGAACTATGTTGTCAAAAATTGAAGATTAACTTACTTAAAAAATCAGAGAAAGATATCGTACTCATTCTTTGTAAGTTAGAAAAAAAAATTTCACCATCATTTTTTGATGTTATGGTGTATCTGGCTATCCATCTTCCAAAGGAAGCTCTTTTGGCCAAACCGGTACATTATCGATGGATGTATCTTATTAAAAGGTAATGAAGTTATACGTATTTTGTTATATCAATTATAAGATATAAATATATTTCTAAAATTAAAATTTATTTTTATTTATAGATTTTTATGCACCTTAAAAAAGTATGTGCGCAATAAAGCAAGACCTGAATGGTCTATAGCGGAAGCATATGTAGCTACCGAGTATCTTATATTCTGCTCGATATATTTTGATGATATCGAAACAAGATTCAATCATGCAGATCGTAATGGAAACCATGAATGGGATGACAATAAGTAGATGTTATCTATATTTAAATAAACGGTTCGACCTATTGGTGCAAAGAAATATAAATTTATGGACATGAACGAGCTATCTAAGGCACACTTTTACGTTCTAAATAATTATGAAGAAATTAAAAATTTTATTGAGTAAGTATCATTTTATGATACTGTTTAATGAATAAATTTTTTTTTATGTCAGTGTAAAATTAAAAATTATAACTTCTTACAGTGAGCACAAGAGTATACCATGTAGAGAGAATAATATGGATGCCGATGATCGACATAGGAGAAAATTTACAAAATAGTTTGAAGATCTTGTTAGTTACATTAGTAATACATTATTTATTTACTTATAAATATTATTATTTCAACTGACATAATTTTTTATCTTATGATGCAGATGAAACATAAGTATTTCAATAAAGAAGCGGGTGCAACCGATGAGTTGCATGATTTAGCATGTGGTCCCGATCGAAGGGTTAATCATTATACATCCTGTATCATTGGAGAAATGAGATTTCACACAAGAAAGCTTAAGATGCAACGACGGATCTAGAATAGTGGAATTGCTACAACAGGATATGAAGGAGAAGAAGAGATTGATTATTATGGTGTACTGGTAGATATCATAGAGCTGAAGTATGGTCCAGTAATTCTGTATTTTTGTTTCAGTATTAATGGTGGGATATTAGTAATAAAAAGATCAAGATTCATATCGATTCATAATTTATTAGTGTAAATCTTGCACGAACATGGTACCAAAATGTGCCGTATATATTAGCAACTCAAGCGAAACAAGTAATATATTTGAAGGATCTAAAGTATTGAGGTAATTGGCATATCGTACAAAAAATAATATCTAGAGGCATATATGACATACCAACTTGATTAGAGATGGATAAAATTTTACATTTACATAAAGAAGAAGCTTTTCAGTAAGAAGAACAAATATTAGCCGAGTTTTTGGTTGATGAAGAACTTATAACGGTACCTTTGAATAGGACTGATCTTCCATCCAAAGAAGTTGAAGCTGATTTTGTATTTAATCTGGATGAGTCGGAGGGTGTCGATCAGTTCATAAATGATGATGAGATAGAAGACGATACATATATCGATTACTGTGATTCGGATGAGGATCTACACATTGAGGAAGATACGAATATTGATGAGTAGATTTTTATTCTTCGTTCAATTTTGTGTTGCAATAATGGTATGCGATATAATTGTATTCATTAGAATATTATTTAATTATTATTATTATTTAATATTATATTTATTTACATCTCAATTCCTGCAGATATGGCACTAAGAGACAGACGACGACGGTCGCATTTACAGTTGCCTGCAGATAGCTCGGAGGTTAAGGTGCCTTCACCGATCTTCGTTGCCTCATCGGCTCTAGTGTCAGAGGGTCCTGCACTGGTAGGTCCCAGTGAGCCGGGTATGAGTGAGGCAGGTCCCAATGAGGTGGGTCTCAGTGAGGCTGGTCCCAGTGGTATTAATTATTATACTTTATATATAATGAAATTTGATTCTTTTGTTTGGATCATACCAATGATTTATTTATAATTATTTTAGGTCAGTCTACATCGGTGGTCAGGCGAGGGTGAGATCAATCGAAGAACCTCACTTTAGAGTATTGAAAATACGAGCACCTGGGATAGCATCTTCGAATCGAGATACCGACCAGCTACACCAGACCCATTAGGGGATGGTGTGAGCCATGGCAGACCGAGCTGGGTATCATATGCCGCAGCTATGCCCCCGTGATGCTCTTCCATTGGCGTCATGTTGTCTCGACTCAGAGAGAGGTTTTCTACATCCACTTACAAGTAAAATAAATTATATTATAAATATTTAATTTGCATAGTATTCTTCTAATATTTGTTATTTGCAGGGTGTATTTGACATCATCAATTTTGAGGATGATCGTGTGAGGCAAGCAGTCGACACCCATATATCCTTGCGTTTCAGGGATTATCGCCATCACATGCATCAGCATTGGTACCGGGTGGTGTAGGCTCATGGGCAGGAGGCAGTGCGGCTGCAGCCCTATGACCGCATCACCATTAATGATTGGACTACCATATGCCGGTGTTACGAGGATCCGGCATATCAGATTACACATTTAAACTTTTTTTAGACTTTAATGACTTAATCATTTATTCTTAAATTAATTTTATTATCTACTAATTTTACTACTAATTTTACAAAGACGATGTGCCCAGAATGTGGCGAATCGGACAAGATAGACCGTGCCACATTGTGGGGGTTCGAGATCGTTTGCTCGCCACATGGAGCACGTGGTAGGTATTTTTTTAATTTCTAATTAGGATATATTTCTCTAATTATTTAAAATTTTTTAATTAATTCTCAAATTACAGAGAGATGCTGAGAGTGGCGAGCTTTCTAGTAGGATCGATATCTACCAGTGGACCCACCAACGACGGTCAGAGAAGTGGACGATGGAGAGCCAGGAGCTCTTTGTAAATATTTTTAATTATTTTTTTATTCATAATTTAATTTTTATTAAAAAAATTAAACTAACTCTAATTTTTATTTTCAAGATCGTATGACCAACATGAGATCCAACCTACTCCTGAGAGCTCGAACGTACCCACAGATGATGACATCTGTGATCAGGTGCTCGGTACGAGATCCTATTATGTTGGGAGTCTAGGACATGGGATCACTGCTCTCTCATCCTCACGATCATCTAGGGTTGAGATCCATTCTGCATGCTAGGCTCAGCTGATGGAGGTGCAGAGGTAGGCTGCCAAGGATCGACAGCAGGCTGCTGAGGATCGACAGCAAGCTCAGGAGTTGACTGCATGCATCGATGACTATCAGCGCTTGCAGATCCAGATGATGGAGTGGATGACCCAGATAGAGTAGACCGTACAGCTGATGAGCCAGCAGCAGGCCGATCCGAGCTCCATCGTCGATCTGAGCTTCGTCGAGTGCTCTCTGTCCCCAGCTCGTTCTCTAGATGTCAATATTTGACAGCTTATTGATGTATTTTTTTATTTCAAATATCTTATAATTTTAATTTAATATAATAAAATAATAAAATTTATTTTATCAGTTTGTTATATAAATTTTTTATTTTACTTTTTTAAATTTATAAAAAATATTATACATATAAATTTAAAATATATATTCATATTTTTTAAAAAAAATATGATTAAATTATTAATAATAGAATTATTTTTGATAAAATATTCATCATCAAAAATATTTTACTAACATAATTTAATTTATTAATAAATATATAATTAACAGCGATAAAAAATTATTCATCGTAAATAATTATTAGTGACGTAAATTTTTATCAAAAATTATCTTATTTACAATGAAAGTTTTCATCGCTAATATTATTCAATTTTATTTATTTTTTATTAAATTAATAGTGATAAATTATTTTTATTGTAAAATTTTTTTTTACGACGTAAATTTTTCGTCGCTAAAACTTTTTAAAATAATAGCGATGAAAATAATTTCATCGCTATTAATTTTTTATTTATCATCGATGATTTTTTTCATCGTAAATACTTTTTTTAGATTAAATTTTTTCATCCCCTTTTTTTAACGATAAAAAATATTCATCATAAATATTTTTTATTAGCGATAAAATTATTTTTTCATCGTAAAATACTATCAACGACGGGATTATTTATGATGAAATATTAGCGATCAAAATTTTATTGTTAATATGTATTAGCAATGAAAATTAGTTATTAGCGATGAAATATTTTCGTCACTGATAACCTGTTATATTGTTGCTTTCTTTGGCATGAACAACTGCTCGCTTTACAAAAATAATTAAAAGAATCATCCATAATACAACTAATTTCCACATCCTATTTATTCATTGAGATTTTAATCTTTTTTACTTCTTAAAATATGTATGCACAACTAATCAAAACAAACATTTTCAACAATCAGCAAGAATAGCTAACAATCCCCAAAATCAATCCATCAAAAAAACCACCTCCAATCCAGCAAAACATGCTAAAAAAAAAGAACTAAAGAGTATACAGATGATACCTTTCTTAGGAGAGGTGACGGGCTGGGGGAGGGGAGCACTTGGAAGAGCTCGGGACGGACCGACGGAGGAAGGAGGGGCACACCATGGATCGTGAGCTTGGAAGGGGCCACGAGCTGCCACATGGGGGCTCATCGACGATAGGAGGGCGGGCTCCGATGGTGGCGGGATGGAGGAAGGGAGGGGAGGGATGGCTCAACGCAGGTGATGATGGAAAGATGGCGGCAAGAAGAGCAAGGAGTAGGTTGTTGGTGACAATGGAGAGGAAGCCCAGGAGGGGGTTTCACTCATTGGCCGATGGAAGCCTGAGAGGGGGAGAGAGAGAGGTAGAGAGTAGGGGATTTCGTAAGAACCAAGAAAGAAAGATGGAAGTGGTGTGGATTTTTATTGAACTTTTAACGACGTAAGGTAATTTTCATTGCTAAAAATTATTATTAGCGAAGGATATTCTATTTTCATCACTAATAATTTTCACTAATTTTTTTATCCAAAAAAAATTCTCTTTAAAAAAAATTAACCAAAAATAATTTCATAAAAAAATTAATTTACGATGAAAAATAAATTTTCATCTCTAATAAGTGTTATTAGCGACACCAAATATTTTTTCGTAGCTAATAATTCTCATCAAAAAAAAAATTTCTCTCTAAAAATTTTTTCATCTAAAAAAATTTAACCAAAAAAATTCTATAAAAAATTAATTTGCGATGAAACAGAATTTTTCATCGCCAATAATCATTATTAGCGATGACAATATATTTTCGTAGCTAATAATTTCTAATAAAACAAATTTTTTAAAATTTTTTTCTCTAAAAAAATTTAACCAAAAAATTAACGACGAAAAATATTTTTATGTCGCAAATACTTCATGCAGATGCACCCCACCTATATTATGATTATGAATAGGGATAATGAGAACTCCAACGTGATGTAGAGAGTACAGAAATTTTAATAATTTTTGGACTGTTTAATGCGAACGGCATGCACATCGTTCGATGCAATGCAGGATGCACGCTATTCGATACTCATAATTTTCAAAGTGCAAATGAGCCAGGTTGATCCGTGACCCAATCTGAATCGATCTTATTAGATCGATTCAAAATTTTTCATCGTAAATAATTAAATTTTAGCTATAAAAATATAGCATCCATTAATGATTCATCCCCCTTGGCTTTTGCAATGCTCAAATCTTTTCTTTTTTTTTTTTCTGAGTGAGCTTAACAGTCCAAAAGTCCTTAAAATTTAAGAATTAGTACAAAAAAAGAAGGGTAGGAGATGAATGGGATGAATGGAAGAAGAAGTTTGAAAAGTTGCTAGTCCAGACTTTGCGGCTGGTTTGTTAGTACAATAGAGGGGCAAAAGTCAGTAGAGAAAGAGAAGCAGGATAAAAGTCGACAGAAAAAATTTTTCGTCACAAATAATCTGCCACTTATTTTTTTTTAATTTCTGATTTTTTGCTAATTATTTACGACAGAAAATTTTCATTGCAAATAAATTAGTATTTACTATGAAAATAAAATTTTCATCATAAATATATAATTATTTATGATAAACAATTTTCATCACAAATAATCTGTTATTTATTTTTTTAAAATTTTTAATTTTTCATCGATTATTTGTGATGAAAAATATTTCATCGAAAATAATTATATATTTATGATGAAAAATAAATTTCCATCATAAGTACGAACTCATTTGCGATGAAAAATTTTCATCGTAAATAATCTGTAATTTATTTTTTTTTAATTTTTAATTTTTTTATTGATTATTTATGAAGAAAATTTTTTATCGCAAATAAGTTATATTTGCGATGGAAGTATAATTTCATCGTAATTACTTTATTATTTGCGATAAAAAATATTTTTCATCATAAATAATATATTATTTATAATAAAAATATTTTTTTATCATAAATATAAATATTTATGATAAAAATATTTTTATAATAAATAATTTTATAATAAAAAAATTATTTTTTTTATAGCGCAGAAAGGAGGAAATACTTGGGCTGACGGCACCGAAGAACAATGTGAGGTAGCTCAACAGCCCCAAGGCGCGACCAAGAGGCCACCAAGTGTTTGATGAAACGACACCATAAAAAGTTTTTGTTTCTTTTTGAAATTTTGTCAATTTTAAAAGTTATTTTTGCCATTTAAAATGGTACCGTGATATGTTACATAGGCCACCAATTATTACCATGTGAAAAATACCGCCATGCGTTCTTACCATGTGATCCAACCTCAAACGACACCAAATGTTACGTAAGCCACCAATTTTTTTTTTCTAACAAGCTGGTATAATGCGGGATCAAATTTTTCTATTCTTTTTGGGCGCTATTAAATTTTTAGGCCCATACCTGGTTTACCAGACGCGGCTGGTCTAGAAGATTGGATCTTTGCTTGGGTATTGAATGGGCTGAGCAGATGGTCGAAAGTGCCATCAGATGCACCATATGCGATGCAGGACGTATGCATCGCACGTGATGATTGATTCATAAATAGAATCGGACAGCAGCATAAAAAAAAAAAATAATCCGATCTTACGTGTGAGTCAATCACCATATACGATGTGCGTGTTCGCACACCATACATAATGCACAAAAAATTTCTCCATATTGATTGCGTGCACCGTGGGCGGCGCACAAATAATTGCTCCATGTTGTTAGCTTGGATTTATTTTTTGGGCGGCCAATTGGCCTCGTGAACTCTTAGCCGCTGCTTGGTTAACCTTCCACTGGAGCTTTCTTTTCTAAATTGGGCCACATGTGAGACAACTGTATAAATTTTTTAATACTTTCATAAAAATTATTGTCATGTTTCAAACAAATATACTTTTAGTGCTTATTTAATTGTAAATTAATGCAACTGTTTCATCAAAGTTGATGGATTGTTCTGGTTCAATCCAATAAAATGTCCCAAACCACTTTGTTATGTATCATCAAATTTCTAGTTGGAATTGCAGCCCCAATTTATGGATTATTTACTTGGATTGTTTCCTTTTATTACCAGTTGAGAATAGGTCCATCAAGCACTAGAAATTATATTTGTATCATTGGTGCTTGGTGCAACAGACAACGGACTTCATGAAAATGTGCACAAATCAATAATAGGAATTATTCTTCAAATATTATTTTTTTAAAACTTTCACAGTCAACATCGAATACAAACATTCCTTTTTTTCAATATATAATACACACAATGTACTGTTTTTTATTTTTATTTTTTTTTGATAAAGACACAATGTAGCATCGCATAGATAAAACTGAGGAATCCATAACAAATTTGTCTCAAGAACAAATCTGGATCCGAGTGTGCTTTCAATTAGGATTTAACATGGAGGCATATGAGGAGGTGGAGGCAGCAGCTTTTCCCCTAGGGCTACACCATCTTTTACTATGAACACAGTGTCCATTCCCGAGATGAGATGGCGCTCCAAATGGCAATGCAATAACCACACCCCTAACCAGAATGCATGATCTAAGTTAGTATGATTAAATACAATGAATAACAAACTAGGGCATTCATAAAATAGATAGTGTTTGCTCGCTTGATCAACCTACACTTAAGGTGTGATCCTTTTATACATAAGCAAGCTTGGTTAGGCTCTGCCAAGAAGCTCTACCGTTGACATGTGCTAGCTTTCATAATGTTGATCCAAGTTAATTGCCTTCATAGGAGACAAGGGTTAAGTCTTAACATGTAAATCTAGGCCAAGAATGCTAAATCCATGCATGGGTTTATTATTTTCTGCGAATCGATGCAGTATATAGTACATGCTTTGATGCGGTTCACTACAATAAAAATGGTCATTAGCGACATTTTAAAGTACTGCTATAGGTTAAAAATAATTCTATAAATGTTTTTAATTCCGTCATATGTAAGTACCTTTAAAAGTTTAATATTGACATCCAATAAAAATTATCAAAAAATAAAATATATATCCTAAAAATAGAATAATGAGAGGATTTGATCTAATGATATCTTTTTTGAATGGCAAGTCTTTAACCACCAAACCACAACTTATATTATTAATATATAAAAATAGTTTATTTAACTTATTAACATCATTTATGCTATTAAATAAATAATTCTAAGAATATATATATATATATATATATATATATATATATATATATATATATATATATATATAATAATAATATATTTTATGAGATCGATATGACTAAACTAAGCTCTATATAAAAATTAATAATTTATGATTTAGTGATTATTTTTTAAAATCTCATAAATTATATTATTATTTATCGATATATTAGTTAAATACCATAATAGCAATTCTAATTTCCAACACTTTAAGTTATATGTCATAAAATATAAATTTATAATAGTATTTATAATAAAATATCACTAATAAAAAATATTTATTGAAAGATAGTAGTATTTTTACCTAAATGTAGCAAAAAGAAAAAATTTAGCGACATATAATAAGAAATTTTACAAGTAATTTACGGCCAAAAATTATTTTTATTGTAGCGGTTTTTCATAATCTATTATACTTTCATTTTAGTCTAAGTAAGCACATGGATCTGGCATGCTTGGGTATAATCCAAAATTTGCAGAAAAAATGGCCTAATTAGTTGACTCAAAGAACACAAAATTCTCCTTTTGGCCTAAGCCCTTTGCATCCGTGTTTCTGATCTGCTGTGTAATGAAAACATGTTTCAACTGGAGCTCAGTTGTGATGCAAAGTGATACTTTCACTGTTTTATGCATCCACTCATTTGCACCAAGCCCAAAATCTCATGCCCCGGCGGAAACTCTTCTGCAAATGGACCTGGATCTACACCCTTCTCATTGTGGGCCCTGCGTATAGGAGTAAGGGGGACTCTAATAGCTGGGGGTAGTGTCTCTTTCGGGTTTTAATTAATTTTCTTGGGCCATTTCCTTATGGCTTTAGCAGAACTATTTACATCAAACAAAAAAAAAAAGGAAAGCTTTAACAAAAGTATAACCCTTAGACTCTACTGAAATTAAGAAACTCACCAGGATTATAAGCTGTAAACCTGACGGCCAGCCATCCATTCGTTGGAACTCCAAATGTATTCTTCAGCGGAGGGTCCTCCAAGTTATATCCTAATGGATCCTTCTCTTCGTTAAAATTCCCAAATCCCCACCCCACCACGTAAAAGCTCTGGCCATGGAGGTGCATGGGATGGTTCTCAGCCGTCACCAGTGACGTGCCCTGGAACACCATCTCCACCGTCGTCCCATACTCCAAAATCCTAACCTCAGTCGCCAACCTCGACTTCGAAAGCGCGAACGGCTGGTACTCCGCTGTAAAATTAAAGTAGTACAAGGGCCTTCTCGGAAAATTTGTATCGAAAGCCCCATTTATCCCCTTGTAATACGCTTCAAGGATATCTATGGAGGGGTTCACAAAGCTCATGTTGTTAAGACTTGACGAGAGCCTGGTTCCATTAGGTCCTTGACATGAGCCAGGTGGGCACTCGAACTCGTTCACAGACACTGTCATCACCATCCGTTGGTCGAACCTTTTAGGGACATTGATTGGCCAATTTGTACTTGCTAGACTACGGATTGAAAAGGCGAACTTGGAAGCTGCTTCAGTATCGTTGTAGAAGGGAAGGGATGGGAGGAGAGGGTTGGTGGACCAACTGGTGTACTGGGACTTGTATTGCACGATGGCAGTGGTGGTGGTGGTGTCGAAATTGTTGACCGGTTCATAGCTAAGTGCTCTTGCTGCCATGTAGTAGAGGTTTCTAGGGGATTGGTTGGCCGTTAATAGGAAGTCCATGGTCTCACCTGGGCTTATCAGGATGTAATCTGAGGTTAGTGGTTTGGTATAGCTCGCATCAGACCCAACGAGAGTGAGCAGATGACCGGCAATCGAGACGAATAGGGCGTCCTCCATTGCGGCATTCACCATTCGGAGGAGGTAGGTCTTGCCAGGTTCCACAAGCATTCTGAAAGTTCCTGCATGAGATACACAAAAACAGGGTGAGATTAAGTTCTGATTTCTCAAACGGGGATAATTTACTTTGAGTCCAAATTTTGGTAATTAACAATAATATTTGCTGTGAAATCATCTATGTGTGTGTGTGTATTTGTAGGAGCCCTCACGTAAATTGTTCAAGGTGAGGGATAAAGTAAAGTGTACATCTCAATCTAGATTTTCTGATCTTATGCTGATTTTTGCAACTTGGACGGTTGGTAGTTATAGCATGATAACCCGTGGTTTCCATGGGATGTCAATTAGACTGCTTAGCTAGCTAGATGATTCCTGTTCCATGAACAATGGAAGTTCTGTCGCATGTGGCAAGGGATTCGTGTAAATCACGAGAATTATTGTGACGTACAGGAGGTAGTTAGGTACTGATTAAATTGCCAAGCCGGCATCAAGGATGGCATGCGATTTATTAAAAAGTGCAAGCATCTAAGGCGTCACTTGATTTGGTAGATGGGGCCTTCGAATACTAGCCCAGAACAGTAAGGTACTAAAAAAATGGACCAAATGTTACCATCAACTTCTGTTCAATTAACGCTCTGGAACAGGAACCAACCTGGTTTGGAGCAAGGGTAGAAATCACCGGGTTGTCCATTAATGATGAACGCATCCGACGGATAGGGGTCTGCTCCGGTTTCACGAGCCGTCTCAAGCACTGCATTCGCGTCCCTCTTCCACCACTCTCCTGCAACCAGTAATCGAAAAAAAAAGAAGAAAAATGTCGATCGTCCATTAATTAGAAATAATTAACCAGGTGAATGCGACATGCAATCAAACATCTACGGACCGAGTATTAAGATGACTTCTTCGCTGGGACTTGGGAAGGGGTAGGAGGTCCCACGTCTGGGATAGATGACGATGGCCCCGTGAACGGTGGCTCGAGTGTAGTCACTGTGGGCGTGCCACCAAAGCGTTCCTTCCTCGTCGGTGAAGGTGACGGTGTAGATGAAGGAGGATCCGGGCTGGATCGGGCATTGGGTGACGTGTTCGGGGCCATCCGACCATGGATTCCTTGGTTGCCTTACTCCATGCCTGCATTATTCATTTTTACATGCACACATAATGATTTGATTAATTTCTCCCATGCATGTAATATTTAGATTCATGCTTTTTAATTATGAAAGTGATTAAGCTATCCTAACATTTTATTGAAAAAGGAGGAAAAAAAAATTCAAGCGGGATGCGATCTTGGTTGTAATTTTGGATTGTCATGGATATGAGCTTACGTCCATCTTGTGTGTATGATAAAGTTTGCCACCTCCAATAATTATAACATGACTTTAATTGCTAACCAAGTTTCATCAGTTTCTGTTTGAAATGAATCAGACTCGACTATTTGGATATGGTCAGATGATGGTTTGTTCTCTGTAAATAACTGTTATAAGGCGTCAACTTTCTGGAGTAATCTTTTCTGATGGTGCTTTCATTTGGGAGGAACCTTTACCTTAGAAAATTAAATAATTCTGTATCCTTCTCTTAAAAGAAGAAAATAATTACCGCTCAAAATTTAAGAAAAAGGGGCTCACCATTCCATTCTTAGATAAGTTGCTGAGATGTATCCATATTTTTTATAATATTTTTTATTATATAAATATT
The DNA here is from genome assembly GCF_000442705.2 of Elaeis guineensis. Lineage (NCBI taxonomy): Eukaryota > Viridiplantae > Streptophyta > Magnoliopsida > Arecales > Arecaceae > Elaeis > Elaeis guineensis. The sequence goes on along the minus strand of NC_025995.2, from coordinate 96,764,339 downwards.
ATACTATATAATAATATAATATAATATAATAATAATATAATATGTAATAATATTATATATTATTATATTATAATATATTATTATAATATATTATATTAATATAATATAATATATTATATTACATTATGTTAATATCTTATATTAGTATAATATATAATAATATAATATAATATATTATATTGTTATAATATTATATTGTATTATAATAATTTATTATGATACTATAATATAATTTTCGATATTATATTATAATATACTATATTAAATTGTAATATAATATATTATTTTATAATAATGTATAATAATAATTATATAAATATTATTATATAATAATATAATATAATATGATATATTAATATTATATTATATTATTATCATTAGGTTAATGATGTATTAGGAATGAATTAAAGAGATTATTTTTTCGATTGATAGAAAAATGATTTAGTTACCTCCAAAATGAGTAAGATTTTTTTTTATTTTATAGATAAATATTATTCATAAAAAAATAACTCATCGATCTTCAAATATATAAAAATATATATAAATTAATTAATAAAAAATTTGATAAATTTTTTAATAATATTTATTCATAAAAGAATAGATCTTAAAAGATACAGCAGTATCATTGACAAACTTCAAACGCAAACCTAGACCAACGCACCAAAGGAATTTTAGGTAGGGAAGTCATCGTAGCAGGTGAACCATGATTCGCGGTACCAAACTCATGGGGCCATGACAGCGGTCACATGTACTGTAACAAGCCTTTCGTTATTTTAAAGGAAAATGCTTTTTAGGTCTTAAGTTGCATCTGTTTTATATAAATGGGACGATATGGTTCTTGTCTGCTGGTGATGACCTCTTGTGTCAGGTCAGGGCTAGGCAGGATAGCCAGAAGCAAAAGAACCAAGAGCTGTGCCCTATGATGTGACTGTATTACTATGTCAGGTTAGCTCTTTACGTAATGTTGTGTTGGTTTACGGAAATAGGAAAATACAGGAATATCGATATCCTAAGTTACTCTAAATTTTGTTCGATTATAGTTTTTTGAGTAGGTTTTAGATGAGAATCTTGTTATCCAAGAAAAGTGAAAAGTAGATCTAAATGATAGCTTTATACCAAAACTACTTCTATGACAGCTTTTGGACGGAATAGTTATATTGTCATAAGTAAGTTTAATCAGTGTAATTGTTCCTTGATTATACTTGTTCCCCAAATGCTGTTTGGTCTAAGTCGATCTTATACCTATTTTATTTACCAACTAAATGCTGCCTAAAGGAACACTAGCTTGTAGCTATTTTGTATGGTGATTTGCCCATATTGTGGGATGCAGCCACATCCTTGGGGTGAGCACGGCATGTATGCTCCTTTTGATGCCCTCAAGGTGCACAACTGCACCAATTACCATAGAAGGGAGAGGGCTATATATATGTAGGTGTCGAATGCCATGCACAGCGGTCCTTTAGGTATAATTAATGATATCAATTGGTGCACTAGAGAAGCAATTATAAGGGCTTAGCTAATCATACCAGTGTAAGGTTACATTCTCTTGTGCATAATTGAAGACCGTGATCACCAACTCATCTCCTCTGTTAGCATATAAAGTAGGTCCAGGAAACTGCCCGTTGACCGTCATCATCTTCTTCGTTCCACACAACCGAGTGTAAGATGCTTCTTTCACCTACATGCACCCACATTTCAAACCAAACACGTCAACACCCAGACACACCCTTTCACACAAACACAAGTTTTTTTTTTTTTTTTCCTCAAGAGCTGTGAGATTAGATTTGGTGTAACACCATTCTATGAAGGAAGCATTACAAAATTACATGTTAAAAGATCGCCATAAGATTCATGCATGGGAACAAAATGACCATAAGATTTCATGCATCGGAACAAATGCCCTGCTAGCCTATCAACAATGAGTGAATGATACTTACATAGAAGACATGATGATAAGTCTCGCACCAGCCTGGGCAAAAGAGTAGCCCATAGACCACCACCATCAGAAGCGATAACGACAACTCCATCCCCATCTCTCTTGAGCATTCAAGAGAAGCCCTCTGCTTACCATCCAAACTGAACTCCGCCTCGGAAGTCATTTTATAGTGCAACTAATTAAGATGGGCGTACATAATTTAATCAATTGACGGTTTGAGATAAAAGGGCAATGATCAAGACGTGGCACCTGATGAGCTGGGACCATCATGATTCCGAGACCTTTTTATCTTTGGTACAGTGAACCATTTAAAGGCTTGATGAAGTGAAACACCACCCAGGGTGAAATCCCCGTGCTTTTGGAAACAGATACTTGTCGTCAACAGGCTTAACGAACATCTGCTGACGTTCCCTCAACAGCTAATAGGCGTGTCAGTGCAATCCTACCCGTCCGTACTATCGGCTCTCGGACGATCATATCGGTTGATGGTTGTGATTTGCCAAGCAGCTTCCTTGCTGTCGGAAACAGAACAGGGAAGAAGAGAACGACTACTGCAACGTGGGAACATGGAGTAATTACGGGCGTTGATGCAACGGTAAGCGGGGAGCGGTTGGAGCTTTGAAGAGTTAATGCCGTCTGACCTTTGGCTAAGTTCTAGCAACCATTAACTTCTTTACCCGCACCTGGCAAGCTTGTATTGGCTGAGATGGTAGGCCCTGCATGACAAGTGGCCAGTGCTGGTGTGAATAAAGATGAGGCTGAGCTGCTGGGATGGTGCAACAAACTCTCTCTTTTTTTCTTTTTGTTTTTTTTTTTTGAGACAAATAATGTATAGCTGTTGTAACGTTATAACGGCTATGATTTCCTTGGAGGTCTGGAAGGTCTATACTTGGTGGCCTATATTTTGTACACAACAATGTGTGTTGAACTTTACCGAACCCAAAAGCTGTGATATTTTATGTCTATCTAACAACTTTTGAACAGAGAATTCCAGACGAGCTAATCCACACTAGGGGAAACCCTCCCCTTAAATCCCGGTAGCTCTCCAATGTATAATTAGAAGAATTTCATGGAAGAGTCTGTGAAGTAAAATTTTAGCAAACTGAATCCCTTTCTTAGCCATCTGTTGGGAAAAACTAGTATGGGATCCAAGCCCATCCCAATTTTGGTTACGTTCAGATTAGATCAAAATTGGAAGGAGCCCGATTTAGTTAAATGCCTAACCCTATTAAACTTTTTAAACGGACGGTGATGGGTAGCTAGTGCTTGTAGCCAGGCTCTTGAGTCTATTTTGATTGTTAATGAAGGTCCGCAAAATCAGTACTATAAACCATACTGAGACATTAGATACATACCTCATACCGAGATAGACTATTAATACCTTTTTCTCTATTTAAAACTGGATTGGACAAGATAATTCAGCTCGGTTTGGGTCCGTACGGCTAGATTCAGCTCATATATCGAATCAAACCTCAATAATACACCAATATTTTACTGTGGAGTTGGTAGGATCGGTTCGGAGCAGGTGAGTCAGTAGGCAGGCTTTGCTATCAAGTTTGGAGGCATCCAACAAACTTGCGGCGTATGTCCCCACCGCCACGCCCGCCCCGCCCCGCCCCCCCCCCCCCCCCCCCCCCCCCCCCAACGTCGGGGCCGGGGTTCGAGTCCGGAGTAAATGCCAAGGAAAATAAGCTGGCAACTGCGGCTGCCCGGGGGGTGACCAACTCATGGCACAGATGGGGAAGGGTTAAGCGTTGGCACCCTGTATGGAACATTTCATCTGAGGGATGAAGCAAATTAGTTACCAAAAAATAAAAATAAAAATAAAAGCTAATTAGTTACCAAATATTCCCCTCGTTGGTGTCATTTGTTTGGTAACAAAAGCAGCCGCTAAAGCCCTCAACCCTGCAGTAAATGCAAACACAGGCATTTCATTTCCATTTCTCCAAGGAATTCCCATTTCCTGATATGCACTTCTTTTGTCTTGTTTAGAAACCGCTGAAAGTATCTGATTTAAAGGCATTTGTAACCGTGTGTTTTTTTTTTTTTTGTCCATTTATCTAAAAAACTAATTAGTCATCAAAAACGTCTCGAACATTCATTTTGCTTTCCTAATTAATCGAAAACTCCCTCCACAATTCTTCAAGGCTGTTTGGCGGAAAGAAGCAGAACCTGTCTTTCTATTGTCCTGGAGGACAAATGTTATTTGATACTTTGAAATCTGACATCTTGACACACCTTACGCATTCAAGTGGTACAAAATAGATAGAAAACTATCAAAAGACTCAAAAGAATTACTCTAAAAGAATTAATTAATAAATGTTTTTGTAGTTTTTGTAGTTGAACTGTTCTTAGTTTTTGTAGTTGAACTGTAGCTTATGATTGATGGCTGACTTACTCTAAAAGAATTAATAAATGTTTCCTGGTTCAAGACAACGATTAGAGGAGACTCATTGACTCAAAGAAATGTTTAGCGTCAATCTACATTCTATTCCAACAAGAACTGAATGGTAGGTGACTGACCTGTGTTGCTGGAACGTTCATCCGAGCAGAGCTTCCCAGACCAAGGATGTCTTGCATGGGTATGATAGCAGTAGGGGCAACCGAAGAGATTGCAGCATGAATTAATGCCCATGAGATGGTTTCATTGGCGATCCTGAAGAAAGTTTGGACCTGTGCGAAGAAATCATTTTATTGATGTGACAAGTATGAGCATTTGAGTCCTTCAATAGTGATATTAAAGAGAGGCACCAGAAATATTCACATTACACTTCTCTTCCTCCTCCAAATTTTCCCACCAACCAAGAATCTGTAACATGAAAGTGATTGAGCAATTACTTAAAGAAGCTATAACAAATTGACTAAATTTTTAGTATTTCAATGAGATTTGTGAAAGGCTATTTCAGAATCCGATTAGTTTTGGCAATGAGACGCAAATGCTGCACATAAATGGAAAGGCGAGTGCACATGATGGATTTTCACCGTGTCATTATCATGGGTTCCGGTGTATACAACTTGATCTTGCTCATGATTACGAGGCAAGTGAGATTGTCTGAGCCACTTCCAGAAGCTGGCCACAAAAAGATATGGGTCAAAAAAAGGAAAAAGAAAATCAGATTAATGACATTTCAGAAATATATTGATAATTTGGGGTCAGTTTGGTATTGTTGTTGCTTTTTTGCTTTTCTTCCCCTGGACGTGAAATACAAATCAAGATTGATGTTTGGAGATAGCATTGGCACCAAACTTCTGGTGGTCCTTGCTTTTATTCTTACTTTTTTTGGAAGCAACAAATTGTTTACTGCCAAAAGCTCTGAATGTTCTATAACAATTTAAAAAACAAAAGGGTTTATATACGTACCTGATCAGTCTCAAGCAATTTTTATCTTGGATTTTTAAAGCAAAAACAGAAAACAAAAGCAATACCAAATGAGCCCCATGGTATCATGCTATTCTAGTGAAAAAAAAAAAATGTTACCAAACTGGAGAACTGCCATTCCAGGAGCCCCAATAGCTTTTCTTAGCTGAACAACACCCTCAGTAATCACTCCCTATGAAGATGAAGGAAGAAAAGTACTTAGCTACTATGAAAAAATTAAGATTCAGAAGAAAACCAACAAGCAGAGAAAAACCCAACATATACGGAAACATTTGGAATATAGTGGAACATACCAAGTCTTCCGCTATTATATTGATTTTTCCAACAGCTCTAAAGATGGCACCAAAGAATGCTTTTCTTCGTCCAGCCTACATAAATAAGAAAGGCATGCATTATCAATTAATGTCCCATAAAGAAATATGTGCATCTTTTTCATGTAATGCTTACCTTCCAGCTTCCAAACATTGCTAGCTTTGATTCTGCAATATATTGTTAAGTTTGATAGCTGTTCCTATCTGTACTATTATCTTGTACTACATAATTAATTTGTACTATCATGTACTATTGTACTTACAGGCCGTACTAAGTCCATTCATTTTAATATAAATAAATTAGAAACATAAGGGGATACTTACGTATTCAGATAACAAGGATTCTTTCTCCTAAATCTTAAATTCTAGATTCTATCTTTTCCTTTCTTTACATGGTATTAGAGCCCGGGAGGGGAGAAAATCCTAGGTCTTTTTTCGATGGTGATTACCCCGTTGTGTATCCACTCTTACCATGGTGTGCCTTGCCCCGTGGTGTTCTCTCTTTTTTTTTTCTCTTATTGCTGTGAGCTCCCTTCCATCCAAAAGTCATGGCTGGTAAGAATGTTCCTCCACTGCCTCTCGGCCCAGTAGCATCTTCTCTTTTACTGTCTGTCTCAAGTTCTCGGGTTATCACTATCTACCGCTTGACTGGTGCTGCTAATTACATATCATGAGTGGCTTCTGTTAAATTATGATTCCAAGGGCAGGGCTATATATGATGACCACCTGATCAAGATGAATGATGATATACCTACTGCTGACCATCTCAATTAGAAGAAGATGGATGCTCAGTTGTATGCATTTCTGTGGTAGTCTATTGATTTGCAGGTTATCTCAATTTTTTGATCTTATCGGACTTGCAACAAAGTCTGGATCAAAGCCAAAAGTCTTTATACCAATGACATTCAACACTTTTACCATATTGTGTCTGACATGATTAGTCTCAAAATGCAAGATATGGACATATCCACCTATGTTGGCCAGATTGGGACTCTCAAGGAGGAGTAATATGGCCCTCATGCCCGTTGCTGCTGCTACTGCAATGCACGAGACCCAAACTAATAAGTTATTTTTGATTTTGACTATTCCTGACCTTCTTTCTGAGCTTGAGCCTGTCCATGATTAGCTTCTTGCTAGTGCCACTATTCCAACCTTGCAAGATGCCTTTGCTCATTTGCTCCATATTCAATCTCCTTTGACTGTTTCTACTCTCATGATTGACTCTTCTATCTTGGCCTCCCAATCTTCTAGCCATGGAGGCCGAGGTGGTGGATGGGGTGGTGCCCGCATCAAAGGCCAGCATCCTCAGTGTACTTACTGCCATAAATTTGGCCACACCCAAGATCACTGTTATGACCTCCATGGCCGGCCCCACACTGCTAATATTGCTCAGACTACTGTTGATCCACCTTCTGTCCCTGCTTCCTCTATCAGCCAGTCATCTTCCTCTATCACTTTGATCGGTATAGATTATAAGAAATATCTTCCATATCAGGTTGCCACCCAATCCTCCACTGCTTTCGTTGCCCAGACTGATAACTCTACTGCTTTTCTCACACAGTCTTCTTCTCTTGGCCCTTGGATTTTGGACTCCGAAGCAATTGATCATATGTCTGGTGACCAACATATTTTTTCTCATTTTGTTACTTCTCCCTCCCTTCCTATTATCACTTTAGCTAATGGTTCTAAAACTGTTGCCAAAAGTATTAGCCTGGCCCAACCTCTTCCCTCTTTTCCTTTACATTCTGTCCTTTATATTCTTGAATGTCCTTTCAATCTTATTTCCATTAGCAAATTAACCCGATCCTTAAATTGATCTATTATCTTTGTTGATAATACTATCATCTTGTAGGATCGGGATATGGGATGAACGATTGGTACAGGGCATGAGTCACACAGACTTTACCATCTCAACGAGCCTGCATCTCCACGGGCCTGTCTCTCAGTCGATTCTCCTTCTATTATCCATAGTCGCCTAGGTCATCCCAATCTTTTAAAACTTCAAAAGATGGTTTCTGATCTCTCTACTTTGTCATCTTTAGAATGTGAGTCTTGTCAGCTTAGCAAATAAATCTGTGGTTCATTTTTGAGGCACGTCAATAATCGGGCTACGTTCCCTTTTGAGTTAGTTCATATTGATGTTTGGGGTTTGAGTCGTGTTTGTTCCACTTTGGATATTTAGTACTTTGTTATCTTTATTGATGGTTATTCTAAATGCACTTGGTTATTTACAAAGAAAACTCGTTCTGAGTTATTTTCTCATTTTCAATCTTTTCATGTTAAAATTAAAACTCAATTCAACGTTTCTATTTGTATTTTACGTGGTGATAATGACCGCAAATACTTTTCTGTCCTCTTTTCTAGTTTTATATTTCAACAAAATATTATTCATCAATCATCGTGTTTATATATACCTTAACAAAATGAGATAGTCGAGTGTAAAAATTGCCATATCATTGAAACTGTCCGGACTTTACTTCTTCATCAAAATGTCCCACATCATTTTTAGATAAATGCTATTTTCACTGCATGTTATCTCATCAATCGCATGTCTCCTTCTGTCATGCAGCATCAAGTTCTCCATCAACTTCTCTTTCCAAATCAATTTCTTTATCTCTTTTTTTCCTATATTTTTTATTCTACTTGTTTTATTCATAATCTAATCCCGAGATAGGATAAACTCTCTGCCAAGTCTCTTAAATACATCTTTTTGGGATATTCTCGTCTCTAAAGGGGGTATCGCTGCTATTCTCCAAACATCCATTGTTACTTCACCTCTGTCGATGTCATCTTTTTTGAAAAAATTCTATTTTTTCCTTCTTTTGCGACTGAGACCATTTAGGTATTTGCAGTTCCTTCTTTTTCTTATATTGCTTCTCTAGATTTGGTCTCTCTTAAATCTTTTTATGTCTCCCAGCGATACCCCCTGCCACCTTTTGCTGGTTCCGCTGATATTCCTGCCGACTCATCCTCTGCCCCATCATCTCCACCTGCCATAGACCTATCTTCTGTTAGTCCTCCGATTGCTCTCAAAAAAGATACTCGCTATACTCGTAATTTTCATCCCATTTACAATTTTATGAGCCATCATTGTTTTTCTGTACCGTACTTTATTTTCATTACTTCTTTATCATCTATCTTCATTCTTAAGATTGTCAGTGAGGCTCTTAATCACCCTGGGTGGCGGCAAGCCATGGTTGATAACATGGCAGCCTTGCATTCGATGGGCACATGGGATCTTGTTTTTCTACCTCTTGATAAAACTGTTGTTGGTTGCCGTTGGGTATTTACAGTCAAAGTCGATCCTGATGGCCTGGTTGATCATTGTAAGGCACGCTTGGTTGTAAAGAAGTATACCCAGATATATGACCTAGATTATGGTGATACCTTTTCTCCAGTTGCTAAGATTGCTTCTATCTGTCTATTCCTTTCTATGACTGTCATGTGTCATTAGACCCTGCATCAATTGGATATAACAAATGCCTTCCTTTATGACAATCTTAATGAAGAGGTTTATATGGAGCAATCGCCAGATTTTATTGCTCAGGGGGAATCCGGATTGGTATGCAGACTACATCGACCCTTTTACGGCTTAAAGCAACTCCCTCGTGCTTGTTTGGAAGATTTAGCACTATTATTTAGTAGTTTGGTATGATCTACAGTGAGGCAGATCACTCGATCTTCTATCGTCATACTTTCTTGACCCATAGCATTTATCTAGTCATTTATGTTGATGACATGATAATCACAGATGATGACCATGATGGAATTCAATAGTTGAAACAGCATCTCTCGCACTATTTTCAGACAAAAGATTTGGATAAACTCAAATATTTTATTAGTATTAAAGTAGCTCAATCTAGTACTGGTATCGCCATCTCATAGAGAAAGTATATGTTAGATATACTAAAATGTTAGATATACTAAAGGAGACTGGCATGCTCAATTACAAACCCATTGATACTCCTATGGATCCAAATATTGAACTTCTACTAGGACAGGGGGAGACTCTAGCAAATCCGAAAAGATATCGAAGACTTATTGGGAAGTTGAATTACTTACCAAATATTTCTTTTGTCGTGAGCGTGGTTAGTCAATTCCCACAATCTTCATGTGACAGTCATTTGGATACTATAATTCGCATCCTTCGATACATTAAAGGAGCATCAGGCCAGGAATTATTATATAAAGATAAAGGACACACTCAGGTAGTTGGGTACACTGATACTGACTGGACAGAGTCTTCTTCTGATAGACGTTCTACTTTAGGAAATTGCATTTTTATTGGTGTCAACTTAGTATCCTGGAAGAGCAAGAAATAAGATGTTGTTGCTAGGTCCAGTGTAGAAGCAGAGTATAAAACTATGGCACTAGCAACATGTGAGCTTATATGGATGAAACAATTACTTCAGGAATTAAGATTTGGATCAGTGAAATAGATAAGACTGATCTGTGACAATCAAACTGCTCGAGACATTGTTTCGAATCTAATTTTTTCATGAGAGGACTAAATACATAAAAGTGGATTTTCATTTTATCTGAGAGAAAATTTTATGAGGGTGCATATCCACTACTTATGTCAACTTTAATGATCAACTAGTAGATATATTTATTAAGTCTCTTGGAGATCCTCAAATTAGCTATATTTGTAACAAATTTTATGCACATAATTTGTATACTCCAGCTTGAAAAGGAGTGTCAAGTTTGATAGCTGTACATACCTATACTATTGCCTTGTACTGCACAGTTAATTTGTACTATCATGTACTATTATACTTACAGGATATACTGCATAGTTAATTGGTACTATCATGCACTATTGTACTTAGTATTCTCATAGCAAGGGTTCTCTGTCCTAGATCCTAAATTTTAGGTCCTATCTTTTCCTTTCTTTACATATATGAATTCCAATAGCAGTCATTACTTACTAGATTTTGTGTATTAGCAAGTATATACCATTTATGCTATGAAATATTTCATGTATCACTATAAGCAAAATAAAGGTGTTAATGAATTGCACACCGGAAGGAACACCCCAGAAGCCAGAAAAAGCTCTGAAATGGTCTATCCTAAATTCATCATACAAATCAAGTGCACGTTTAATTCTTTGTATCCACCATGCAAAACCATCATCTTCCATATCTTTCAAGTTATAAAGGGTTGTTAAGTAGAGAATGAAACAAAGGGCAGTTAGCCTTCCACACTGTAGAAAATCATGGAACAACAAAATCAAGAAAGATATATAAATGGTTCATATGTAATCTTTTATTAAAATTCCAATATCTGACAAAGTCCTCAATTCTTCCTAGTAACAAACCTATTGATATGGTATGTACATATGATATGGCATGTGTTGGATTTATGCCCTAGAAGCCAATTGTTGGCTGACACATTATGTATTTTCAGGGTCTAAATTTGTACTTGTAATACTTTCATTATAAATAAAAGATTTTTTTTTTTCAATCATGCTTATGTGTCCATGATTTATCCTAGAAATTAACAAAGATAATTTTTGTATATTCTTAAAGAGTTAAGAATTTGAGACATACATTAATTAGTAGATAATTTCTAAATACTTCCGATCAAGTTATCATCACGGAGGACAGTGATTAATTCATTTGAGATCGGTGCACGGTTCACCTCCCTTAGGGGCAGAGGAGTCTCGGATCTGCAGTGTAGAGACATTGGGATGAAGGTGCAGGTGGTTGTCAGAGAACAACTTGCACTGAGCGTGACCAATACGAGAACCACATGGATGTCTACTCACTCGTCGTGATCTTCTCGATGCTGTAGTGGTATGAGTGGTCCTTCGACCTGTGGTGATATTGGCTATTCGTAGCGAGGCTACTAAGTTTGACTGTACGTTTCCTTAGTCCCTAGCTATTCGGATCCTTGCTGTGTATGTTGGCTTCAGTAGGTTCAGGTTCACTGTTTGGAGTAAGATGCACCTAGATAGAATTTATCAACCTTGGTAGAAAAGGAGAAGTCCTATATGATTTGCGAGATTGAGTTCAGAAAGTCTTTGGCCAAAGCAAGTATGATTACTGGAAAAGAGTTTTCATGAAATTCACAAATGAACAAGAGTCGAGCCAATCTTACATAAGATTGACGATGGGGTTTGACGAGTTCTCCATGACTTCCGTCAAGTCGGGACTCACGATAGAAGGACTAAATCATACAATAATTGTACCTAGGGTTCGTATTTTCATTCTACTGGATTGTCACTACATACTGCTAGGTGTCACTGGTAGATTGTGAGACTCATCGGACATCATCTTGATGATCGATGGCCCTCGAAAGGTAGAATTGAAAATGTTCCAATCCATCGAAAAGAGTTTCGATGATATTGTGATAGAGATCATAATATATCTCACTATCAGATAGAATGGAACATATGGGATCACACATTAAGGGATTTAATCTCAAATTTATCAATTGGGCTTATGAAGTTTCAATTGTGTTAAGGTTTATTTGAAACTCTATTAGGTTTATGAGAATCATGCTAGCACATGGTTAAACCTAATTCCTCTCGGAACTTTGATTTGATCAAGTCCATAGCTTTGAACCTAACTTAAATTCATTTGGGTTTAATTGAAATCTTAATTATAAGTCCAAAAGGATTTAATTAAGTCAATTAGTTGGCAAAAATTATGCCACCCATTTAATTATATATGCTTTCTTCTGGGTTTGGGTAGGTTTAGATCTGGTATCTTGCATATGGGGTTAAAAGATTTAATCCGATTTATTTTTTGCTATATGTTTTTAAAATTTTAAAATCTACACATGCTGTCTATCCTGTTTTCTATCAGCATGTACATCAGCCTCCCTATCATTGATAACCTACTGACCTGCAACAAGCAAAGAAGATAGTATGATTGATGAACACTTATGTGTCTCTCACCGTGAGATCTTTGAGTTGCAGAAGTCTCTTCCTCTCAGAATCTCTTTTTTGGGGTCCCTTAGCGCTGTTAATATAGGTATGGAGCATGGATCAGTTATAGTTGGAGGTGAAAATCAAGGGATGAGATATAACTCCCTTATTATAAGTCATCATCTCTTCTCTTTATTTAGATGTAAATCTACCATAATCATTCTTTTATTTTTGAATTTCTCTTAATAGCAAAGATGCAACTGTCTAGAATTCAAATCTTTATAAAATTATTGACCACGTGTCAATCAATAATAGATAGACCGATTTATATGCCATATCATCTATATTTCACATCTATGAGCTAAGCATTTTGATTTCTCAAACTCCCAAAGATATTTATAGGTGAGTGATATTGTGGATCTATCATAAGCCTAATACATCACTGAAGCACGGAAATCCAAACACCTGACTAGAGAATAAATAAGACAAAATAGCTAGTTGTATATACTGACGAAGAATTGATAGTGTGAAATTTGTAAGAATATAACTTTTTCTAAATATGGGAGAAAAGAATCCATATAAAAACATAAGTAAAATAAAAACTTTAAAAAACTTTTAGGTGTATTAATTTTACCTTGTAATTCTTGAAGAATGAGAATCATGGCACACTTTTCAATAAAGAGAGTTTCATGTTGAACTATTAGGAAGGTGAGTTCATGTGTGTGGAAGCTAACAGACTAATTTTCTAACAATTTTTTGGGAGCAAGTTAACAGCCTAATTTTATTAGTTAATATATCCAACCAAATTCACTATTTTGAAAGATTTCCTTCAGAAAAGAATAGCAGATAACCAAATGTTGCCCCAATCCATAAGAAGGTAATGCTAAGTATTGAAAAGAACAACTAGCTGTTGAAAAATCTATAGAAGGCAAGTTCGGAATCAAGTTTGGCATCTTAAAATTCAATAGGACAGAACTAGTTTTATATAAAAAACAGAAATTTATTGTACAGCTGACTTTTGAAGCTTTTAAGATCAGTTCGTCCATTGCAAAGTGAGATCTATTTTTTGTAGGATTAAGTAGCTTTGATGAACCAGTCTGCAATGTTAATCAGCTCTTGAGGCTAGAAATAATTAGAAAGCAATCCTACAATGATGAAATATGGAAAATCTGGAGAAGCATGACTGCAAAAGAAAGTGCAGATGATATGCTAACAGCAAAGAGAGAGAATGCTTATTAGATGATTTGGACATGGGTGCTGAGAGCAGGACCCAGGTCCAGTAAAGAGGGAATTTCAAAGAAGGCAGAATAAAAGGGAGGACCAGAAGGACCTCAAAGGAAGTGGAGAAAATAGATCTCAAAGTGATCATTTACATGCTTGGATAGGAGCAACTGTTGGACAACATTGGTCAATGCAGACTGATAAAAATGACAGGAGGTTTTGTTCATAGCTGTGCTTGACATGCTCCCAAGATAGAGCTTAATGCCTTCCACAATGGAGGCTGTCCTATTTATTTGAGCTATTAGTCTAAGAAAATGAAAAATACTGAAGCAACTTTTGGTCCATGAGTTTCAACCTATCCCATAGCTGATCTGTTTCACTGAAGGCATCAGGAGGAACACCACCAACAAGAATTGGAAAGCCACTCCTATCCTGCAACACAGATAAAACACAATGAAGGATGTCATAATGTTTGGAAAGCTCAAATCAAAAAGACTGCTGATAGTCTCCAAATTTCGTATGAAACACATACCAGCAAAAATAATTTTTTGTTTGCCCAAACATCAGCACTGTGACAGCCGACATAAATAGGCATGTCACCCATAATCTTGATTCCCAACTTCTTAGCATACCTGCGAACTCTTTGCCCTTGCCTTTGAAATAAAAATTGTTGAGCAATAAAATATGTCTGTCTGCATGATAGAAAGAGACATTTTGATGAAGTCATGAAATATTCCATTTAGCTATTTCATGAGAGAGAGGGTAGAATCAAGAGGTGCCTACAAAATCCTTGTGGTTTTGATATATGTCTTCCAAGGCGCAAAGGTGGTGGCGATTTTTTAAAGGTTCAGGCCAGCCATACCAGGAGAATTTATCAACACTCCGGTCAATTGCAGCAAAAAGAGCAGCATCTTCAAGCCAACCTAGGTAGGGAAAAAATAGTATGAGGACAAAGACCCCCGTCCATGAAGGTTCTTAGGAAAGAGAATAAAAACCTTAAAAATTTGAAAGCAACTCTGCTCATCTATGCCAAGCCCACACACACACAACGCACACATGTACATATGGCACAATACATATACACTCATGTACAAAAAGGCACAAGTCTGCATGCTTTATGGATTGATAATGTTGGATGATTGGAGTTAAAAATCAGAGAAAGTTTTGGAGAAAACCGTACACTAGAAACTTGGACCAAAAAACGAAAGAGCAGAAAGGAAAGACCACCAGCAAATTCCCGTTTCTCCATAAAGGTTCCTTAGTGGAAAATATAGGTAAAAGGGAATCTCTCTCACACACACATGGAAAAATGTAAGGAAAAGAAGGAAAAGAGGATAACTAATATGCTTTTACGGGTGCTGCATACTTTTTAGACCAACATTTTGGAGTCTTTTCTCTTGACAACAGAAGTGTAAGTTCTTCAAACCAACATGGTTCAAATGAGGATTACGGATTGACCTTTATTAACAATTAACTGTTCTTGGGAAGCTAATATCCATAAACCTCGAATACAAAGAGACTCACGTTACAAAAAAAACTAAGACATTGTATAATAGTACCAAGCATGCCAGCTAAATCTACTATGATGCATGCCAACACTGGACAACATAGCCCCTATTTCTCAAACAGTGCTCCTGAGATCAAAGCAAACAGTTTCCTTCCAAGCCACCCCAATCATCAACGTACGCAAATCTTAGTAAAATAAACATGGTTCGTTTAAAAAAAAAAATGAACAAATACAGGTTTTATTAGTGATTCAAACTAACCAGAGCTTTAAAAATTGTGGTTCAATTTTATTGATTAAATATATTAAACATCCTTGTTGTCACCCAAATCAGTCTGGAAACAATGGACCAATGAATTCCTAATTTCTAATTTTATAAGTTGAATTTTATTCTAATTTCTTTCTTTCTCCCATCTTGCTACGACACCTACATGGACAATCTTCCTTTTTTGCACAGAGATCATTGCATACAATGGTTCCAAGTTTCCCCTAAAATATTTATAATTTTTTAAGTAAAACTAGTAAATATAATGAGGTACTTCGCTGCATCTAGACATTTAAGCGAGGCCAAAAAGTCTACACAAGCTCCGACCAAAACATGCCCGTGCACCATCATGTTGTGAAACCTTTATGAAACAATCTCCAGTAAATGAACCTCCTCTTGATTCTTTCTTCCCAGATAACGTTGAGAAAGAGATGCAAACAAAGAAAAAAAAAGTTTTCTATAGTAACATGTTAAAATTCCATTGTTAGCCTATATCATTTTTATATCAGGTTAGTTACGGACTTGGCACACAGTGTTAGTACGCAGATAAGTCAACTCAAAGAAGATCCGAACCGACTCTCTCAAAAAAAAAAAATAGAAAAATTGATTTCGGAACATAGAACTTGATCCAACACGAATTTATAAGGAGCCAACATGCCTTAAGTTGTCCTATCATAGGACGATTCATATAGTTGTCCTATGATAAGACGATCCATATAGTCGTCCTACCATAGAGTGACTTTTAGCTCTTACCATATAGCTATCAGATGGCTCTAAGAATGATGAGTCAATATAAAAAGTTATTTTATCATAGGATGAATTTATTTTGGACAGTACTTTCGTAAATAGTGGGGAAAGAACATTATTTTGGTAATTAGTTAAAAAAAATCTTATTTTGGCAAAAAAAGCCTATAATGTTGTGTTGGTTTATGGAAATAGGAAAAGTCACACAGGAGTATTTACTCTAATTTTTGTTTGATTATAATTTTTTTAGTAGGTTTCAGATGAGAATCTTGTTATCCCAAAAAAGTAAAAAGTAGATCTAAATGATACCTTCATACCAAAAATACTTCTATGACATCTCTTATACGGAATAGTTATATTTGTCGTAAGTCAGTTTGATCAGTATAATTGTTCCTTGCTTGTACTTGTGCTCCAAATACTGTTCGGTCTAAGTCCTATGCCTGTTTTATTTACCAACTACATGCTGCCTCATGGAACACTAGCTTGTCGCAAGGCATGTGTGCACCTTTTGATGCCCGCAAGGTGCACAACCGCACCAATTACCGTGGAAGGGAGAGGGCTATAGAAATTTAGGCGTCGGATGAATGCCATACAAGATCTGCAGCGGGCCTATAGGTATAATTAGTGGCATCAATTGGTGCACTAGAGAAGCAATTATAAGGGCTCAGCTAATCACACCAGTGTAATGTTACATTCACTTGTGCATAAGACCTTGATCACCAATTCATCTCCTCTGTTAGCATATAAAGTAGGTCTAGGAAACTGCCCGTGGACCGTCATCATCTTCTTCGTTCCACGCAACCGAGTGTAAGATGCCTCTTTCACCTACATGCACCCACATTTCAAACCAAACACGTCACACCCAGAGACACCCTCTCACACAAACACGAGTTCTGTATTTTTTTTTTTTTCCTCAAAAGCTGTGAGATTAGATCTGGTGTAACACCATTCGATGAAGCATTACAAAATTACACATTAAAAGATCACCACAAGATTCATGCATGGGAACAAATTAAATGACCATAAGATTTCATGCATGGGAACAAATGCCCTGCTAGCCTATCAACAATGAGCGAGATAAATGATACTCACATAGAAGACATGATGATAGGTCTCGCACCAGCCCGGACAAAAGAGTAGACCATAGAACACCACCATCACGAGAGATAACAACGACTCCATCCCCATCTCTTTTGAGCGTCTCAGAGAAGCCTCTGCTTGCTATCCAAACTGAACTCTGCTTCGAAAGTCATTTTATCGTGGAACTAAGATGGGCGTACATAATTTAATCAATTATTGACGGTTTGACGTAAGAGGGCAATGATCGAGATGTAGGACCTGATGAGCTGGGACCATCAAGTCTCCGAGACCTTTTTATCTTTGGTACAGTGAAGCATTTAAAGGCTTGCTATGTTTGAATGTTCTAATTTACGTGCTTAGTTTTCATAGCTTTTTGACTTCGGAACGATGAAGTTGGTTTGAAGGCTCAAGCGATACGAGCGCGGATCCTTTGCGATACCGGGATGCACCACTATATGCATTACACCTATCGTCTATCATACGATGAACGAGTGCACATGATTTTATGCATATGTATATATGATCGTACGTATCATTCATTGTGTGATGGACGACGTGTGCAGTATACCGCATCATGCGGTAGAGAATCCGTGCGGAAGCGATACACCACTCGGAGCATAGCCCTCATGTTTTTGAAAACGGATACTGGCCGTCAACACGCTTAAAGAAGATCTGCTGATATTCCCTGAACAGCAAAAGGGCGTGTCAGTGCAATCCAAACCGTCGGTACAACCCGTTTTTCGACGATCATATCGGTTGATGGTTGTGATTTGCCAAGCAGCTTCCTTGCTGTCGGAAACAGAACAGAGAAGAAGATAACGACTAGTGCATCGTGGGAACATGGAGTTACCGGCGTTGATAAAACGGTGAGCGGAGAGCGGTTGGCTTTGAAGAGTTGATGCTGTACGTCTGACCTTTGGTAAGTTGTAGAAATTATTAACTTCTTTAGCGGCACCTGGCAAGCTTCTATTGGCTGAGATGGTACGTCCTGCATGACAAGTGGCCAGTGCTGGTGTGAATAAAGATGAGGCTGAGCCGCTGCGATGGTGCCACGAACTCCTTTTTTTTTTTTTTTAAGAAGACAAATAATATGCAGCAGTTGTAACGTTATAACGGCTATTGATTTCCTTGGAGGTCTGGAAGGCCTATACTTGGTGGCCTATATTCTGTACACAACAATGTGTGTGGAACATTACCGAACCCAAAAGCTGTGATATTATATCTGTCTAATTAATTTTGAACAAAGGATTCCAGACGGGCTATTCCTCAGTGGGAAAACCCTTCCCTTTAACTCCCGGCACCACTCCAATGCATAATTAGAAGAATTTCATTGAAGAGTCTGTAAAGTAAAAGTTTAGCAAACTGAATCCCTTCCTCAGCCATCTGGTGTGAAAAATTAGTACGGGATTGGGACCCAAGCCCATCCCGATTTTAGTTATGTTCAGATTAGATCAGAGTTGGTAGGAGGTTTAGTTAAATTCCTAACCCTATTAATTTTCTAGATGGACAGTGATGGGTAGCTGGTGCTTGGAGCC
>NC_025995.2:96662993-96742993 GCF_000442705.2 Elaeis guineensis | reverse complement strand
CTGAATTATCTAGTTGAGATATTTGTTACTTACTGGACTGTCTAGCTCATTACCTTTCTTTCTATTTTTCAGATTCAGATAATTAATTTCGAGCGTGGGAAGAAATATTGGGACAGAGCTTTTAGAGGCGAGATTTAGCATTGTCAACTTCATTGAACTTAGATCTATTATTTTATTTTTAGTAAAATTTTATCGGATGTAAGATATTTATTTTAATTACTTGAATTAAAGTTGAATAATAATTATTTGAATTTATTCCGCTGTGATGCATTGATATCGTGATGAGATGCCTTGCATGCTTATGGAGAGAGTTCTTCATAAGTATGCGGTGGTTGCTGCGACCTCCTGCTCGCGATCTCGCACCGGGGGCGTGACAATTAATATGGTATCAGAGCATAAGTGGATAAATTATGACACATAGAATTTGACATAGTATGAGTGTAGGTGGGTAAACATTAGGAATATTGGGACGTTAAAGTATGAGCATCATAATAAATCTATCCTAACAAATAGATAAATGAACCTAATAAGGTTTTACTACTACAAGGTTATCATGCCTCCCCGTAGAATGACAAGAACTACTCAAGGAATTGTAAGAGAGACATCACAACCACGGGATGGTAGCACTCCCCATCTGATCAGTGGCACCCCTCAGGAGGAGGGAGTCGTAGATCCTAATGGGAGTACTTCGAGAGCACGTCAAGAACCAGATATGGCTCAGTTAATGCAAACCCTAATCAGAATGGTACAAGCACAACAACAAATACAGCAGCAAATGCTTGAACAACAGCAGATACAATGAGATACACAACAACATCAGCATCCACCACCACAACATGGAGAGCAACCAGTACAACGGAACAACATTTCAGAATTTAAAAAGCTTGCTCCTCCAGCTTTCAAGGGGACTACTGAACCTTTGGAAGCTGATAACTGGATAATGGAGATGGAGAAGGCCTTCGCTATCCAAGAGTGTCTTGATGAAGAAAAGATTCGATATGCAGCTTATTTACTACAAGGAGAAGCATACAACTGGTGTCAGCGACTACAGTGCAAGCATGAACAAGACGGCGAAATACTTACCTGGGAAAGATTTCGGATTGCATTCTACGATCAATATTTTTCTCGGAGTATAAGGATCCAGAAAGAGCAAGAGTTTATTTATTTGAAGCAAAAGGATATGAGTGTGACTGAATATGAAGCAAAATTTACAGAGTTAGCAAAATTTGCTCCGAGATTAGTGGATGGTGAGCAAGAACGTGTTCACAAGTTTGAGATGGGACTGAGAACTGAGATTCGAAAATAAGTGGTTCCATATGAATTGACAACTTATGCAGATGTGGTAAACAAAGCACTGATAATTGAAAGGGAAGTCAATGAAGAACGCATGGAAAGGGAAAGAAAGCAAAGGAAGAGAGCAAAATCAAATGATATACAAGGGCAGAATAATAAAAATATCAAAAGATCAGCTAAGGGAGCAATAGAAAATAAGACTCAACAAATTGATGGTGAGCCATGCTCCAGATGTGGCAAAAATCATGCAGACAAGGATTGCTATTGGAATACAGATGCTTGTTTCAAATGTGGTCAGATGGATCATAAAATTGCTAGCTGCCCGCTAAATACTGAAAATCAAGTTGGCCAAAGAACTTATGAAGGACAACATAAGGGTGGTGGACAGATTTCTAAAATCCAGAGAAGAGTTTATGCACTTACTCAACAGAATCCACAGGCTTCCAATACAATGGTGACAGGTATGAAAAATTTTGAGGATGAAATTTCTTTTTAGGGGTGAAGAATGTCATAGCCCAAGCCCAAGCCTAGATTAACAGACCCAAGCCCATTCAAAAAAAAAAAAAAAGAAATTTTGGAGCCAGCACGTGCTAGGCTGCGGGCAGAGAGTTTGGAATTGAAAGAATTCATGGAATTCTTCTCCCAATCAAATCCAAAAATCATCTAGGAAACCTGATTGAAATCGAATTGAAACTTTTCCTAGTTAAGGTCTATTTAAAGACCTCAATCTTAACAGTTGTTTCTCACAAAAATCACTGATTAATCACTAGTTCTTCCCTTCTTTCGTCTTATATTGCCGACAGATTAATCTTCTTGTGACCGTCGAAAATTGAGTCAAACCAAATCCAAATTAGGTAAAATCTCTTCTATTTTATTCTGTAAATCTTTTAGAGGTTTTTATCTTGGATTTTACTGAGTTTTCTAGTGAAAAATCCCTTCAAAAATCCTTGTTTTTCGAATCCCCTGTTTTTATCTTTATTCTTGATTTGCCGTCACCGTGGGCCGCTGCCGGTCTCCGGACCTGACCGTTCGACGTCACCGGGGACTACCCCACCGGTCGGAGGGGTGGTCGGCTAGGGGGAGGCCTCTTAGTTCGAGAACAAGAGGGAGGAAGACCTCCCTGTTCCGTGAAAAAAGAAGAGGAACAGAGTTCCCTCTCCCGTGGAAGAAGAAAAAAAAGAAAAGAAAAGAAAAGAAAAAGAAGAAAAAGAAGAAAAAAAGAGAAAAGAAAAGAAAAAGAAGAAAAAGAGAAAAAGAAAAGAAAAGAAAAGAAAAAGAAAAAAAAAAGAAAAAAAAAGAGAAAAGAAAAGAAAAGAAAAATAATAAAAATAAAATATATATATATACATATATATATATAAATAAATAAATAAATAAATAAATAAATTTAAAAAAATGAGAGAGAGAGTTTCTCTCTCTTCTTTCAGTCTGAACCCTTACTTCCTCTCTTTGGAATTGGACTTTCTCTCTCTACTTTCTCTCTCTAAAATTTTCTCTATCTAGATTGTTTCTCTCTCTTGATGGATTTCTCTCTCTCTAAAGTTATTCCTCTAAGATTAGCATAGTGGAAGGCTTCATTTGATGATTTTGATCGAGTTTAGGGAAGAGTCTAATTTTAAGTGAGGTCTTGATTTGGGATTTGTTTAAATTAAATTTTGAAATAAAAATTAATATAAAAATATAATTTTGGATAACAGGTACTGAAGAATCTCCTAGAAGTTAGTCGATCTATTCATTCAGTACTCCGTGAAAGATAAGTAATGAATCATCTTCTCGAGATATTTCATATTTATTTTGAAAATAAATAATTATTTTCTGAAATTATGCATGATTTATGAAATTATGTTTTGAAAGAAAAGTACTTTTGAAATATTATGGTACGTCGATTTATGCACATATTCAGTGAAAAATTATGATATATTATGATACAAAGTATTTTGATACAGATCGGATTTATGCTCTCAGTCTATCTATGTTTCAGTGGGCCCCGCCAATGGAAATTATACGTTGGTACTCCGTGGACCCTGCCAGTGGGAGTTGTGCGCTGGTGTTTGTGGACCCTGTCAGTGGGGGTTGTGCGCTGGTATTCTGTAGACCCCGCCAATGGGGGTTAAACGTTGGTCATAGTCAAGGCTGTTGAGTTACGAGTGTTTTGAATCTAATCGGATTTATGATTATATTATATGTGAATATTTGAAAATATTTGATTTTTATATAAATCAGCATGAAATATACTCTTATGTTTATTTGCAACATTATTTTTGAAAATTATATAATATCTGAATTATCTAGTTGAGATATTTGTTACTTACTGGGCTGTCTAGCTCATTACCTTTCTTTCTATTTTTTAGATTCAGATAATTAATTTCGAGCGTGGAAAAAAATATTGGGACAGAGCTTTTAGAGGCGAGATTTAGCATTATCAACTTCATTGAACTTAGATCTATTGTTTTATTTTTAGTAAAATTTTATCGGATGTAAGATATTTTTTCAATTACTTGAATTAAAATTAAATAATAATTATTTAAATTTATTCCGCTGTGATGCATTGATATCATGATGAGATGCCTTGCATGCTTATGGAGAGAGTTCTTCATAAGTATGCGGCGGTTGCCGCGACCTCCTGCTCGCGATCTCGGACCGGGGGCGTGACAGGCGATTTGGCGGAAAGAAGCAGAACATCTCTTTGTATTGTCCCGGAGGACAAATGTTATTTGATACTTTGACACACCTTATGCATTCAAGTGGTATAAAATCGATAGAAAACTATCAAAAGACTCAAAACTGGTGGATTATAGAAACAGGTGCCCAAGGTTCAGTAGCTACGACCAAGCTTTGATGACCATAGCTTCATAACCTGTTGTACAATGCCAACTGGTCCCTCAATTTCTCTGCTTCAGGCTTTAGGCCATCGAAACTGACCGAGCTCGGTATCCTCCATCTCCAGTTGCCTAACTGTGAAGAGGAATGAATATCAACGATATCTCCTATATTTGCAGATGTATGGTGATATCTTAATTATTAATTTTAAGTGCAGGCCTCTAATATGCAATCAGCAAACTGTTCTTGGTTTTTGTAGTTGAACTGTAGCTTATGATTGATGGCTGAATGACTCTAAAAGAATTAATAAATGTTTCCTGGTTCAAGACAACGATCAGAGGAGACTCATTGACTCAAAGAAATGTTTAGCATCAATCTACATTCTATTCCAACAAGAACTGAATGGTAGGTGACTGACCTGTGTTGCTGGAACGTTCATCCGAGCAGAGCTTCCCAGACCAAGGATGTCTTGCATGGGTATGATAGCAGTAGGGGCAACCGAAGAGATTGCAGCATGAATTAATGCCCATGAGATGGTTTCATTGGCGATCCAGATGTAAGTTTGGACCTGTGCGAAGAAATCATTTTATTGATGTGACAAGTATGAGCATTTGAGTCCTACGATAGTGATATTAAACAGAGGCACCAGAAATACTCACATTACACTTCTCTTCCTCCTCCAAATTTTCCCACCAACCGAGAATCTGTAACATGCAAGTTATCGAGCAATTACTTAAAGGAGCCAAAACAAATTGACTAAACTTTTGGTATTTCAATAAGAATATGAATGGCTATCTCAGAATCTGATTAATATCGGCAATGAGACCCAATGGCTGTACATAAATGGAAAAGCGAGTGCACATGATGGATTTTCACCATGTCATCATCATGGGTTCCGGTGTATACGACTTGATCTTGCTCATGATTAAGAGGCAAGTGAGGGTTGTCTGAGCCACTTCCAAAAGCTGGCCACAAAAAGATATGGGTCAAAAAAAGAAAGAAGAAAATCAGATTAATGCCATTTAAGAACATATTGATAATTTAGGGCCTGTTTGGTATTGTTGTTGCTTTTTTGCTTTTGTTCCCCTAGACGTGAAATACAAATCAAAATTGATGTTTGGAGATAGCATTGACATCTGTTGTGGCTTGTTTCTGATTAACGTCGAAAAATTGAGAAGCGCAGTGTTGGAGCAATCTGTAAAAAAATTCAGACCGGAGGATTGTGCTCTGGCGAGGACCTTCCGATGCTCAAATCAGAACGCACAAATAGAGAAGCAAAGTTTTAGCTCTCTGAGATGAATTACTTATCTGGATCTTTGGGGTTTGAGTATTTATAGAGGAGACGGCTGTGTAACCATTTTTGATAGACAAGCTGGCCAAATCTGGTGCAGTTATTTGGTTGTGATTCTCAGTATCAGGTGGTTACATCTGAAAGATTCTCAAAATCAGGTGGTTACACTTAGATAGTATTGACTGCTATGGTTAGATAGTATTGATAGTTATGGGCAGTTGGCGCCTGCCTTTTGAATTTGAGCCCGATCAATCTGCTTCTGAGGAGAGATCAGAGAGTGTAGCATGTCAACTAGGAGTTAGGACGGATAGTTTTCTGACCAAAGCTCGATTAGGTGGATTGATCCAAAAGACTAGCCGATCCATAGTTACTATACTGATCAGAAATTATTCCGATATGCAAGTCGTGTAAGGATCGGATGCGACTGGAGATTGATCAACTGATTCTCCGACTAATAGTTGGACCAAATACATGCCGACCAAGGGTCGGATGAGTCATAATCAATTATGCAACTATATTGCTTAAGGTGTGCAATCCGACAGCTCTTTTAGATCAGAAGTCAAGTCAAGAACATGCCGACGAGAAGTCGGACAGAATAGCCTCCGATCAGAGGTTGGAACAGATATTTATCGATCAGAGGTCGAGTAAATCACAATAACTAGGCCGCTTGGGAGGTGCTGATATGGATCCGATGGGTCATAATGGGCTTGAATCTTCATATATCATCGATCCATTCCAAATCACTCCTAACAGATACCATCCTACTCTTTAGTTCGAGCTCTGGTCGGACTATGGGAGTACTTATCTTGGCATTCTGAATGGTCAGGGATGTGAAGAACTCTTTTTAAACTAAATATCTGCATGTTAGGATTTGATACCTCGAGATTCAGCCCACATTGAGCCCACAGCGAGGTTCGCGGCGAAAAACGAAGTCCAACGAGATCAAGATCACCTGAATCAGAGCTCGGATGGAGGAGATACGAACTTTTGAAGTCGGCACGAGAATCGAGGCGGCGGAGGACCGCCGGCGACCAGCGGCGGGCGGCAGACGCGCGACCTAGGCCCAGGCCCACGCAGGACGCGCGACCCAGGTCCGCGCGGGACGCGCGACCCAGGCCCGCGCGGAATGCGCGACCTAGGCCCGCGACCCTTTGCCCCGGTCCACCGTGGACCGGGCGATCCACGGCGGGGCCTGTGGACTGCGTGGGCATTTCCCACGCATTTTTCGCGGTCCACGGCACTATTTCGTGGACCGTAGCGCGATCCGACGGCCTAGGAGGCTCCCGGTCTTGATCCGACGGTCTGGGACGTGATTTGGGTTGATTAAGGAGTCCTAATCATGATCTAAGTCGTGATTAAGGTTATAAAAGGCCCTGTACACAGAGAACACGGGGTGTGGTTTGTTTTCTCGCCACCGTACGAACCCGAGAAGAGACAGAGGCGAGAGCGCTGTGAGAGGAGCAGGAGGCTCCTGGACAGCGGTCGC
Source organism: Elaeis guineensis (assembly GCF_000442705.2). Taxonomy (NCBI): domain Eukaryota; kingdom Viridiplantae; phylum Streptophyta; class Magnoliopsida; order Arecales; family Arecaceae; genus Elaeis; species Elaeis guineensis. Next base: position 96,736,103 of record NC_025995.2, on the reverse strand, counting down.
CAGGCTCTTCAGGGGTTCAGGGGATTCTCCAAGAGAGAGAGAGCTTTTGTGAGGGGAACTTCAGGTGAGAGAGAATTGGGTGTACAAGGGTTAAGGGTGAGGTCTCCTCTTGTAAAATTTTTTTTTCATAGTGAAGTTTGCATGCCCCGTGGAGGCGAGCCCTTTTGTGGCTGATCCACGTATTTTGATTGTTTTTCCTTTTGTTTTGTTTCTTCTTTCTTCCTGCTGCATCGCGTGGTACTGAAAGGATCTTGGGAGGTGGTGTCCTGGCCAGACATCCACCCAACAAGTGGTATCAGAGCAAGGTGGTACAAGGACGCAGATTGCAGTGGTGGTGAGCAAGACTGAAGATGGAGAAAACAGGAACAATCAAGATGGAGATCAACAAGTTTGATGGTAAGAGCAATTTCTCCTTGTGGCAGGCAAGGGTGAAGGACGTGCTCATCCAATAGGGGTTGATCGATGCTCTCTTGTGCGATGAGAAGCCGACCACCATGGAGGTGCAGGATTGGAAACCACTACAGATGCAGGCGGTGAGTACCATCCGCATGTACCTGGCGGATGAGGTGGTGATCCATGTGCTGAGCGAGACTTCCCCGACGGTACTGTGGTCGAAGCTCGAGGAGTTGTACATGGCGAAGTCTCTCACCAACACTCTTTTCCTCTGGAGGCAGTTTTACCAACTGCGGATGACTGAGGGACAGAGCGTGTAGGAGCATCTGAGCCACTTCCAGAAGATCCTCACCGACCTTCTCAGCGTTGGCGAGAACGTTGAGGAGAAGACCAAGGCACTGGTTTTGCTAGCGTCGCTTCCCCCTTCGTACGAGTCCTTGGTGACTGCTCTTCTAGTGGGGAAGAGCACTATCAAGATGGATGAGGTCACCGCGGCGATACTCCAGAATGAGGTTCTCAGGAGGGAGAACCCAGCTTCGAGCTCAGGTGGCGGTAGCTCAGCTTTGGTGGCTTCTAGAGGTACAGGAGGCGGTAGACGGAGCGACAGGAGATCGCAACGAGGGCGGTCTAAGTTCAGGAGGGACTTGAGCAAAACCAGGTGCTACCGGTGTGAAGAGTTGGGGCATCTAGCCAGAGATTGCCCTCAACTTAAAAATCGGACGGTGGCTGCTGTAGCGACGGCTGGCAGTGATTCAGATGGAGATGTCCTGGAGATATCTGACGAGGTATCTACTTCTTCCCAGCAGTGGATATTAGATTCTGCATGCCCCTATCATGTATGTTGCAGAGAGGAGCAGTTTGACTCCCTGGAGAACAGTGAGAGTACTGTATATCTGCCGGATGGATCGAGCTGTGCGATCAGAGGCATTGGGACGGTCAGCTGGAGGACACATGACGGTGCAGCGAGGAGATTGGGGGAGGTCCGATACATACCCGATTTCAGGCGGAATCTTATCTCACTTAGCAGACTGGATTTGAGAGGCTACAGGACGGTAACTGGTAGAGGAATTCTGAGGGTGTTACGCGGCGATAGGATTGTGCTGGAGGGGAAGAAGGGGAGCAGAGGACATTATTACCTGGCAGGGAGCCCAGTGCGAGGTGGAGCTTTGGGAGCCAGGTGGAGCCCAGAGCGAGGTGGAGCTCCAGGAGGTGGATCGGGCACGAGACAGGAGACTCGGGAGGACGAGAGGCGACGTCGCAAGGTGAGATTCCTATTGCCGCAAGATGATGCCCCGAGCAGGTCTCAGGTTAGGAGGAGCACAACATACGACGGAGATGGGATCGAACAGCCTGGCTCGACTCCCATGTTTGCCCATCCATGATCAGCAGGCGATTGCCCCAGGGCATGGGGGCGAGGAGATCCAGAAGCTCTCGGAGTTTGGAGGAGGCCGAATATCGAGTCGAGATGGAGATTGTTAGGATTTGATGCCTCAAGATTTAGTCCACATTGAGCCCACAACGAGGTTCGCGGCGAAAAACGGAGTCCAACGAGACCAAGATCACCTGAATCGGAGCTCGGATGGAGGAGATACGAGCTTTTGAAGTCGGCATGAGAATCGAGGCGGCGGAGGACCGTCGGCGACCGGCGGTGGGCGGCAGACGCGCGACCTAGGCCCAGGCCCACGCGGGACGCGCGACCCAGGCCTGCGCGGGACGCGCGACCCAGGTCCGCGCGAGACGCGCGACCCAGGCCCAGGCCCACGCGGGATGCGCGACCCAGGCCCGCGCGGGACGCGCGACCCAGGCCCGCGCGTTCCACCCTTTGCCCCGGTCCACCGTGGACCGAGCGGTCCACGGTGGGGCCTATGGACTGCGTGGGCATTTCCCACGCGTTTCTCGCGGTCCACGGTACTATTTCGTGGACCGGAGCGCGATCCGACGGCCCAGGAGGCTCCCGATCTTGATCCGACGGTCTGGGACGTGATTTGGGTTGATTAAGGAGTCCTAATCATGATCTAAGTCGTGATTAAGGTTATAAAAAGCCCTGTACACAGAGAACACGCGGTGTGGTTGGTTTTCTCGCCGCCGTACGAACCCGAGAAGAGAGAGAGGCGAGAGCGCTGTGAGAGAAGGAGCAGGAGGCTCCTGGACAGCGGTCGCCAGGCTCTTCAGGGGTTCAGGGGATTCTCCAAGAGAGAGAGAGCTTTTGTGAGGAAAACTTTAGGTGAGAGAGAATTGGGTGTACAAGGGTTGAGGGTGTGGTCTCCTCTTGTAAATTTTTTTTTTCATAGTGAAGTTTGCATGCCCCGTAGAGGCGAGCCCTTTTGTGGCTGATCCACGTATTTTGATTATTTTTCCTTTTATTTTGTTTCTTCTTTCTTCCTGCTGCATCGCGTGGTACTGAAAGGATCTTGGGAGGTGGTGTCCTGGCCAGACATCCACCCAACACTGCATATGATTTTTCAGACAAAAAGATTGTGGAACTAATGATGAAATTTTTAAAATTTACGCAAATACCATTCTTCTCTGCTAAGATGCATTAAATGTGGAGACCATCAATCAATTTTGAGCTAATGAAGGCTTGATGCGTAGTCCGTTTTAGAAATTCATACTGACTTGATGTTCTTCGAGAGACGTACATCTTTCTATTTAAAGAGTGACTTCCTTTATTTTATTTCTTCTTCTGTTGATTTTGGTAAAATCTTTTCTCTCTTTGCCATTTTTTTTACTCCAAAGCTCCCACAAACAGATTTTCTTCTTCCTCCATTGTGTGAAGAGCTCTCGAAAGATAGTTGATTTCTTTTGATTTCTTACTCAAAGGTAAGTCCCTCTTACATTCTTCTTGATTTTTTTCTTCCTTTTGTTTTTCCTTAAATTTTTGTTTCCATGGTGGGTTCCAAAAACTCTGTGAGCGAGAGCCCCATGCGAAAGAAAGTAAAGGATCCGAAAAGCTCTAGGTCTAAAATCAATCCTTTGATTGAACCTGGAGAGATCCAAACCGAGTTGATCTTGGGTGACTTGGAGTTGCTCCGAACCGAATACTCTATTCCAGACGAATTTCATCTTGAACTTCCTAATTTTGTTGCTCGAGTTCACAGTCCACCTCCAGGTCGATTAGTGGTATATGAGAAAAATCTTCGACCAAATCTTAGATTTTCTATTTTTTTCCTCATCTTTGAGCTTTTTAGGTTCTATGGGATTGTTTTCTGTGCTGTATCTCCAAACTCCTTTAAATACATTGTAGGATTTCTTGTTCTTTGCTCTCGGATAGGAGTCCGACTTTCAATTCATCTCTTTCGAGCTCTCTTCAAATTAAAGAAACACTCAGAGGAAAAGAAAGGGCTTAGGGATCTCCTGGACTGCAACACTCCACATCTGGATGAGCTTTTATCTGATGAATCTCTTTTCTCGACAGGACTTTCCTCTAGCAACCCCAGGAGTGAGTAGGATCGTTTATGCTTTCTTTTATATATATATATATATATATATATATATATATGTATGTATATATATATATGTATATATATATATGTATATATATATATATGTATGTATATATATATGTATATATATATATATGTATGTATATATATATATGTATATATATATATATGTGTATATATATATATACATATATATATATACATATATATATATATGTATATATATATATATATACATATATATATGTATGTATATATATATATATATACTAGCTCCTTAACCTGACGTTTGTTGAACAATTATAGAGATGGAACCCTCAGCAAAGGATATTGCGAAATTAAAAGCCTCTCTTCCATAAAAGAGGAAGACTTGGACTATCAGGATTGAGAGAAAGAAAAAATTTAAATCTGCCATGCTCAGCCAAGAGCCTGTCTCCACCAACCAAACATTTTCTTCCAAGGTCGAAATAATTTTGACGATATCTGCACCTACTCCGACCCCCGAGGAGGAATCATCAAGCAACCTTAGCCTTCCATGACCTCTGCTCGAGCTGAGTCTTCTAAGAAGATTGATGATGATGAGGCTCTTCCCAATGATATTTCGGAGGGTCTATTTTTTCAAGATTGGAAGGCAGTCTGAAAAACTATCGAGGACTCTGTAATTTCAGCAGAGTTGGAGCAGATGGATAGGATGAGCATTTTCAGTTTGAGAAAACTGTCTTTGACCATGGATCACCAGGTATAGCATTTATCTTGTCACCTTTTTTTTTTTAATCATCATACTTCCTCTGACTTAATCGATTTGAAATGCAGTTGCTCCATGTTCTTGTCAAATTATCAGACCGCTTGGCTTGGAAAACACAAGCATGAGAGGTCGAGAAAAAAATTGAGATGAACACTCAGATAGTTTGGGCAAAAATTAAAGAACTAGAGGCTGAGGCCAAGAATTTCCAAGGGACTCTCGGGCAAGTGGAGTCTGATCTTGACCTCGCCCTAGAGAGGGAGAAAGAGATAGAGAGAAGGATTGAGAAGTGCAACTACCAATGTAGATCCTTTCGAGCCTCCTTTGGACACAACTCTCCATAAGAAGGTCGGGGATTGAATGCTTGTACTTTTTGCCCCCTTCTCTCTTTTTTTTTTAATCTCTGTAAGAAATTTTTATTTAATGTAATGAAATTATGAGTTTTTTGAATTTACCGCTTTCAATTATTTGTATAGTTAGTGAATGATGCTTGCGATATCGGTCCGATAGCTGTTACTCCTTTACTGGCCACTCCTCTTCCTCCAGTGACGGTGGTTAAGATTAAAGCTCATATTAAGAGCGTGGAGAAGAAATTCAAATTTTTCAAAAGAAAGGCCGTCAATTGGGGGAAGAGACTGCGAGAGGCTTAAAAGAAACTTGATGAGGCTAAGAAAGAAGTCAGTGGACTTCAATAGGAGATTCGGCGAGGAGCTGTAGCATGCAGTGCCGAGAAGGCACGGTCGACCAAAGAGATGCGAAAGATATCCAATGCAGTAGAATAGCAGTCCCGGGGCATGGTGACGAAGTTGACCATATATCGTCATCAGCTTGACTCTGCTCATGGAGAAATCCATGCCTTGGAGTTCCTGATTAAGTGTAGAAAATTTGGATGGCGAGGTTTGAGCGGATATTGCAACTTCAAGATGAATTCCGTAGTGCCAGAGAAAAAATTTCAAAGTTGCAAAAGATGTTGAATGGCAAAAAGATCGTCACTGCTCTCAAGGATGTACAACAGTGAGGTACCCAGGTAACGGCTCCCATTGCCAACGTTGGCTCAAAAGAGCCTCTTCCAGTCTCCCATGACGAAAGATCTCGATCAGGAGAGTGGGAACTAGAAGGCCGATCTCCAACGGGAGGAGAAAGAGCTTCTTATTTCTGATCTCATGAGCAACTAATGGACAGTTCTCAATCAACGATCCACATGATTTTTGCTGTCAAGTGTCATTCCGACTACAGCTTTTATCGGAATATAATTTGAATTTTGTACCCATAATTTGATCTGTCTGAGCTGTCCGATTTTGACATAGACATAGAAGACGCTTTAATGTAGCTACACGAACAGTGAGGAAATACTGACATATTTCTCAAATTCATGATTTTCCACAGAGCACGGTGCATCAAAGATCTTGTGGCGGAGGAATTTTCGAGATCGACGAGATGCAACCAGCTGACGACGCCCCACCAGTCGAATAGCCAATTTTTTTTTTCTTCATTTTGTCTTTTCTTCATCTTGTAATGTTAGATAAAGAGTTGACTAGTATTCGAATAGAGTTATAACTTTTCCAACCATGCATTTATGTTTTTAACATCTCGAGACTGATCAAAGACTGAGTTCAAATATAAACCGATCAAAGGCTTTTAATATTTCGAGATCGATCAAAGGTCGAGTTCAAATATAAGCCAATCAAAGAATTTTAATATCTCGAGGTCGATCAAAGGCTTTTAACATCTCGAGACCGATCAAAGGTCGAGTACAAATATAAACCGATCAAAGACTTTTAATATCTCATGACCAATCAAAGGTCGGATTCAAATATAAGCCGATCAAAGGCTTTACTCTTACTTATATGTGAAAGTACAGATGTTGACAAATTGGAACGTTCATTTATGCATATACTTCTGCAAAATTATAATATCACTGATAATACATGTGGAGATTAGTTGAGTTCCACGGTCTTTGAAATGGAGTTCCATCAAGCTGTCTCAGTTTATAAGTTTCAGGATGTATCATCTCATCCGCCTGATATGAACTTTCTCAATTAGGTGATAGCTTTTTTCGCTCTATAGGTTGTGAGACTTCAGCACGCCATAGCACCAGATCATCAACTTGAAATTTTTTGGACTTGACTCGAAAATTATAGTATTTGTCCACCCTTTGTTGGTAGGATGTCATTCGCATGGCAGCTTGTTTCCTACTCTCCTCAATCAGATCAAGGTTGGTTTGCAACCATTCAAAGTTGATGTCCTCATTGTACTCCTTGACTCTGAAAGAAGAAAGTCCAATCTCAATCAGTATAACTGCTTTGATTCTAAATGCAAGATTGAATAGAGTTTCTCCGATCGAAATTCTCTGAGTTATTTGGTATGCCCATAACACATAATACAGCTCATCCACTTAGGATCCCCAAGTCCGATTAAGTCTAACCTTCATGCTTTGCAAGAGAGTCCTGTTTGTTACTTCAGCCTCCCTATTTACTTGTTGGTGTCCGACTGAAGTGAAGTGTTGTTCAATTCCAAAGTCTTCATAAAATTCTTGAAGCCAGGAGCCGCTGAACTACCTTCCATTATCAATTACTAATACCTTCGGGAGACCATAGCTGTAAATAATGAATTTTCAAATGAAGTCTTTAACCTTAGCCTCTATTATACAGGCTAGGGGCTTGACGTCCACCCACTTTGTGAAGTAATCAATGGCCATCAAGAGAAATTTGTGCTGACGTGTGGCTTGAGAAAAAGGACCTAGAATGTCCATTCTCCACTAAGCGAAAGGCCATAGAGTAGCGATAGGAATAAGGCGCACCATTGGTTGATGCTGAACGTTGAAAATCTTCTGACAGCGATCACACTTTCTGACAAAATCGAAGGCATCCTTTTGCATCGAAGGCCAATAATAGCTTTATCAGAGGATTTTGTAAGAAAAAGTCTTTGCACCCAAATGATTTTCACAAATTTCCTCGTGGACCTCTCTTAGTGCATAGTCTACTTCAGACGGTTGCAGATACCTCAGAAGCGGGAGAGAGAAGGATCATTTATACAACTTGGCATCATGAAGTACATAGCGGACAGCTTGCTCATGGATTTTTCAAGCTTTTCGGCTGTTAGGTGATAATTCGTCCGATTTGAGGTACTTCAGCAAGGGGTCAATCCAGTAAGGCTTTCTTCAATCTGTTGAATAGCAAGAGGTTCTTCCAAACTTGAGTTTTTCAATATCTTGATGTAAGTTTTTTTTAGAATTCGGATGGTACAGAGACTGCTAATTTTGACAACGCATCCATCCATGTATTTTATATCTGAGGTACCTATTAGATATCAAAGCTTAGAAAAGATGTGGTTAGTTCTTTTACCTTTTCGAGGTACCTCTTCATGTTTTTTCTTTCGAGCTTCATATTCATCCTTAACTTACCCCATTACCAGTTGAGAGTCACTGAAAACCTTTAAGTGTTTAGCTCTCACATCCTTTGCAAGTCTAAGCCCAGCAATTAAAGCCTCATACTCTGCTTCATTGTTAGTTGCTGAAAATTCAAACCGCAGAGCGTACTCTGCCACATCACCTTCCAGCCCAGTTAAGATGATCCTAGCTCCTGATCCCGATGAATTGGAAGATCCATCCACATGAAAAATTCACTAGTCTTTTGGATCAGAGTTTATATTTATTTGTTCCTTTAGCGCCATTGAGCTACCCTCTGCAGCCTCTGCGCCCTCCTCGTCAGGGATGGTGCACTCAAGGATGAAATCCGTTAAGACCTGAGTTTTAACTGAAGACCTTGGGTGGAACTTAATATCAAACTCAGAGAGTTGTCAGGCCCATTTTGCAACCCTTCCCAATGTGTCCGGATGGTGGAGGACTGCCTTGATTGGCTGATCCATGAGCAGCACTATTGTATGATCTTGAAAATAAGACCGAAGCTTCTTTGCCATGACGACCAGAGCAAATATTAATTTTTTTAACTTTATGTACCCAATCTCGGTATTCTGAAGGACCTTAAGTAATACATTAGTTTTTAGATTCGTCCTTCTTTCCGGATAAGAACGAAACTAATTACTAATGGAGATATGGCAAAGTAGAGTAATAATTCTTCTCCAGGTTGGGGCTTTGTGAGCAAAGGTGTCGAGCTAAGGTACTACTTCAACTCCTCAAATACTTTCTGACACTCAATCATCTATTGAAAGTCCCTCGACTGCTTGAGGATTTGGAAAAAAGACAAACATCTCTCAGCCGATCTAGAGATAAAACGATTGAGTGAGGCGATCCTTCTGTTGAGGCGCTGGACTTTCTTTATATTTTTTATTGGGGACATCTCCAAAATCATCTTAATCTTCTCCAGATTCACCTCAATTCCCCGTCGGGAGACCATAAATTCGAAAAACTTTTCAGAGCTAACTCTGAAGGCACATTTTGTAGGATTCAATCATATCTGAAATCGACACAGGGTGCTGAAGGTTTCTTGGAGGTCAGCTATGTGATCTGAGGTGGCTCAATTTTTTACCAACATATCATCCACATAGACTTTCATGTTGCAATCAATTTGATCTTTGAATATCTTATTCCTTAGTCACTGATTTTTTGCTCTGGCATTTTTAGCCCAAAGGGCATCATCTTGTAACAATAGAGCCCAGAGTCAGTAATAAAGGCCATTTTCTCCTCGTCCTCGGATGCCATCCGGATTTGGTTATAACTGGAGAAGGCATCAATGAAGGTGAGGAGCTCATGTCCAAAAGTGACATCCACCAATTGATCTATTCGAGAGAAAGGTTAGCTATTTTTGGGATAGGCTTTATTCAGGTCAGTGAGGTCGATGCACATGCACCATTTTCCATTTGCCTTCTTGACTAGCACCATGTTAGCAAGCCAGTCAAGGTACATTGCTTCTCGGATGAAGCCGATCTTGACCAGCTTGTCTATCTCCTCAGCAATTACTTTCTAGCGCTTCGAGGCAAAGCTTCTCTTCTTCTACTTTATAGGGCAGAAGGTCGGATCTACTCTTAAGTGACAGGTCATCATGAGCATCCAAAACTATTAGGAGTTCAGTTTGGGATGCCACCGACTGTTCCTCTATCCATAGGTTGGCAGCAAAATACTGTCGGGCTATGGCTTGATTGCCTCGGACTTGCCCCACTTCGGCTTCTATCGGGACCTTCATCATCAAGTAGTAGCTCGACACCACTACCTTCAGTGCTCCTAGACTTGATCGGCTAAGTATTGCATTGTAGGCTAATGGTAGGTTAAGCACAAAAAAATCAACATGGACGATCACTTGCTTGGGTTTGGTTCCCAAGATAAGAGGCAGTCTAATAGTCCCCTCTAAAATTATCGAACTCTCGAAGAATTTTGGATCGGAGTACTGAATTTATTCAACTGTTCGGGAACAAACCCCACTGCAGTGAAAGCAGTAAAGTACAAAATATTGATAGAACTTTCATTATCGATAAAAATATGGTGTACACTATAGTCAACTATATTAGTAGTATAACCACCATATCATTGTGTGGGATTTGTACACCTTCAGCATCTTGTTCGATGAAGATCATTGGCTCCTCAAGCCTAGGCCTCTTCGCTGCATGCGGCTCCACCGATGCAGATGATCCTCCAATTATCATATAAATTTCATCCCACAGGGGTCGATCTTCTACTACCACCTGCCCCTTCACCCGCGGTTGCACTGGTGTCGGTTGAGGTTGAGGCTGAGGGGGCTAGCACTGTCGCTGCTGAGGCACGGGATATATCTGTTGCTGCTGCCCGATCCTTGGAGGATATCGACGACCTTGTCATCGGATGAACCGATCCAGCCTCCCCTCTTAGATCAAATGCTCAATTTTCTCTTTGAGCTGATAACAATCTTTAGTACCGTGATCGTGGTCACGATGATAGAGGCAATAATTGTCTGAATCATGGTGCTCTGGATTTGTCCGCATCTTAGGAAGCAGAGGCAGCTCAACTCGCACCTCCATCAAAATCTCTTTTCTAGAATTTTTCAAAGGAGTGAGATCGTCAAATCACCTTGAAGGTAAATGATTTCTCCTCGACGAAATATTCCTTCTTCTCAGTAGGGATCTTGAATGGTGGTGATTTCTCCTATTTTGTTTGGGTGAGCGAGCCCCACTCTGCTCTTTATTCCCTACAGTTGGGGTTATTCGGGTGGTTTCTTCCATCATAAAGTCTTCCAATTGGGTATATTTCTCTATTCGAGCCAGCATTTTCGAAAAATCTCAAGAAAAGATCTTCAATAGTGACTTTTTGAAGTCGCCCATCAACAATCCATCCTTCAGGGCAAACATTGTGATCAAGTGATCTAGGTCGTAGACTTTCAATATAGCTCCGTTGAATCGAGCTACGTAAGATCGAATGGACTCGCCCTCTTTCTATTTGATGGTCTGAAGGTAGTCTGAGTACTTTTGTTGTCTCCAGTTGGTGATGAAGTAGACAGTAAAGGCTTGGCTTAGTTGTCAAAAAACATGAATAGAAGCTGGCTTCAGACTGGAATACCAATGTCGAGCCGTCCCCTTCAAAGTGGAGGAGAAGGCTCGGCACAGGATAACATTGGGAGCTTCCTAAAGGAGCATGACTGCTCGAAAGCTGTTGATATAATCGGTGGAGTCTGTGGTCCTATCGTAGCTCTCTAGCTGAGGAACCTTGAAGTTTGGTGTGATAGGTTCTTGGAGGATGCTCGCCACAAAAGGCGGTTCAGAATCGAACCCATCGGATGGTGCTGGCTGATTGTTGCAAATCTGCTGGATCTTCCGATCTATTTCTTAAAGTTTTTGCTCGACTTCCACATCTCGATTGGTATGTGCTTTAGAGCGTAGAAGAGATCGTCAGTCGAAAGTTGAATCATGCCCCAACTGAGGACTAGAAGACCGTCGTCTCCTTGGTTCCTGAGTCTGATCTACCGCCAGTCATTGGACTGGAGGGACCTGGGTTTGATTCACCGACTGCACTGCTGACGGAGGCTGGATCACTGCCTGAACGACAGTCTTTAGTTGTTGCACCTGCTAGAAAAGCAGGTTGAATTGCTCCAAGCTTACTGTCGTGGGTTGCTGCACCGGCACAGGAACTTCTGCTGTCACTAAGGTGTGGGAGCAAAGTGATTTATTTCATTCTGCACCCGTCGGGAGATGGAGGTGTTGGTTTGCCGGGAGAAAATCCTGCATGGAGCCATCTTTGAAAATTTCTGACTTGTTTGCTTCTTTCTATAGGACCTGAGATTTGGCCCTTCCTCTATCTATTGCAGCTTATTTTTGGTTGATACCAAAAAATTAAGAAGCACAGCGCTGGAGGATTGTACTCCGACACTCAAATCAGAACGCATAAATAGAGAAGCAGAGTTTTAGCTCTTTGAGATGGATTACTTACCTGGGACCTTGGAGTTTGAGTATTTATAGAGCAGACGGCTGTGTAACCATTTTTGGTAGATAGGTTGGCCGAATCTGGTGCGGTTATTTGGTTGTGATTCTCAGGATCAGATGGTTACACCGGAAAGATTTTCAGGATCAGGCTGTTATACTTAGATAGTGTTGACAGCTATGATCAGATAGTATTAACGGCTATAGCCAGTTAGCGTCTGTCTTTTGAATCTGAGCTCGATCAATCTGCTTCTGAGAAGAGATCAAAGAGTGTAGCATGCCGACTAGGAGTTGGGACTTATAGTTTTCTAACCAAAACTTGGTTAGATAGATTGATTCGGAAGACTAGCCGATCCGCAGTTGTTATGCTGACCAGAGATTGTTCTGATATGCAAGCTGTGTAAGGATCGGATGCGACTGGAGATCAACCAGCTGATTCTTCGATCAATGGTTGGATCAAACACATGCCGACCAAGGGTCGGACGAGTCATAATCAATCATGCGATTGTACTGCTTAATGTATGCAATCTGACTAGCTCTTTTAGATTAGAAGTCGGGTCAAGAATATGCCGATGAGAAGTTGGACAGAATAGCATTCGATCAGGAATCGAGATAAGTATTTATTGATCAGAGGTCGGACAAACCACAATAATTAAACCGCTTGAGAGATGCTGATATGGACCTGATAGATTATAATGGATTTGAATCTTCATACATAATTAGTCTATTTCAAATGACTCCTAACAGCACCGAACGTCTAGCGGTCCTTGGTTTTATTTTTATTTTGTCTGGAAGCAGTAAATTGTTTACTGCCAAATGCTCTGGAGGTCCTATAACATTTTAAAAAACAAAATGGTTTATATACGTACCTGCCAGTCTCAAGCAATTTTTATCTTAAATTTTTAAAACCAAAACAGAAAAAAAAAAACAATACCAAATGGGCCCCATGGTATCATGCTATTCTAGCGAAAAAAAAAATGTTACCAAACTGGAGAACTGCCATTCCAGGAGCCCCAATAGCTTTTCTTAGCTGAACAACATCCTCAGTAATCACTCCCTATGAAGATGAAGGAAGAAAAGTACTTGACAACAACTACCATGAAAAAACTAGGATTCAGAAGAAAATCAACAACAGAGAAAACCCCAACATATACAGAAACATTTGGAATATAGTGGAACATACTAAGTCTTCTGCTATTATCTTGATTTTTCCAACAGCTCTAAAGGTGGCATCAAAGAATGCTTTTCTTGGTCCAGCCTACGGCCAATTAAATAAGAAAAGCATGCATTATCAATTAATGTCCAATAAAGAAATATGTGTATCTTTTTCATGTAATGCCTACCTTCCAGCTTCCAAACATTGCTACCTTTGTGATTCTGCAATCTATGAATTCCAGGAGCAGTCATTACTTACTAGATTACGTGTATTAGCAAATATACACCATTTATGCTATGAAATATTTCATGTATCACTGTAAGCAAAATAAAGGTGTTAATGAATTGTGCACCAGAAGGAACAGCCCAGAAGTCGGAAAAACCTCTGAAATGGTCTGTTCTAAATTCATCATACAAATCAAGTGCACGTTTAATTCTTTGTATCCACCATGCAAAACCATCATCTTCCATAGCTTTCCAGTCATATAAAGGGCTGTTAAGTAGACATTGAAACAAAGGGCAATTAGCCTTCCACACTATAGAAAATCATGGAACAACAAAATCAAGAAAGAAATATAAATGGTTCATATGTAATCTTTTATTAAAATTCCAATATGTGACAAAGTCCTCAATTCTTCTTAGTAACAAACCTATTGATATGGTATGTACATGTGATATGGCATGTAAATCAGCCTCCTTATCATTGATGACCTATTGACCGGCAATAAGAAAAAGAGATAGTATGATGGATGAGGGCTTGTAAGCCTCTCATCGTAAGAGCTTCGAGTTGCGGGAGTCTCTCCCTCTCAAAATCTGTCTTTGTAGGATCCGTTAGCCGTTTATATAGGTATGAAGCACAGATCGGTTATAGTTAGAGGTAAAAATTAAGGGATGAGATATAACTCCTTCATTATGAGTCATCGCCTTCTCTCTTTATTTATATATAAATCTGCCATAATCATTCTTCTATTTTTGGATTTCTTTTAATAGCAAAAATACAACTACTTAGAATTCAAACCTTATAAAATTGGCCATATGTAAATCAATGATAGGAAGGCTGATTTGTATGCCATATCACCTATATTTCACATCTATGAGCTAAGAGTTTTGATTTCTAAAACTCCCAAAGATATTTATAGGTGAGTGATATTGTGGATCTATCACATGCCTAATACATCACTGAAGCACAAAGATCCAAACACATGACTAGAGAATAAATAAGACAAAATAGCTAGTTGTATATACTAATGAAGAATTGATAGTGTGTATTGGGATTTTGGTGCCTCGAATTCGACCCACAGCAATCCAAGACAAAGAAGACCGCAAGAGAAAAGCCCGAGATGTGAAGAGCTAATGCAAGCATGGTCCAAGGGGCCTGCAGTGCATTGCCTACGGGGCCTACAGCACGTGGCCTAGGCCAGCACAGGCGCGAGCGGCCCAGGCCCAGACGGGCATGTGGGGGGTCTACACGATTTGAATCACGGTCCACCATGGACCACGAGATGAAGTCTCGATCCGCAGAGCCATCATGGATCGGTTCGGTCTAAATCCCAAAAGTCACGATCCAGAGAGAGGATTTGTGCGATCCAGAGGTCAGGAAGGCATGCAAATGCGATCCGACAATTGGGAGGCTTGCGCGGGCATGATTGGGCGGTCAGGAGCCCGATCTTGTGCGATCGAATGGCCACAAAGGCCTACGGTCAAGATCCAACGGTCAGGAAGTTTTTTAAGTCCTAACAGAGGTTGTGCTTCGATCTAGAGTGGTTTTTGGGTCTATAAAAGTGCCATGACGGCCTAAGAGAATTATGTGACAGTGGCAAACATATCAGGTGGTGGCTGAGATCATCAGGAAGCGTCCAAGGATTTCAGAAAACTATAGAATAGTAGGCCTAAGTCTTTTTAGGATTTTTTGTGAGAGCTTTTGTAAGGAGTGAGAGGTGAGAGCTTCTTGTTGAAAGAGAGGTTTATGAGAGTTGAGAGTGCATGATCTCCTTTTATAATTATTTTCTTTCATCGTGAAGCTTTCCATGTCCCATGAGATAGATTTTGATCTAATCTACGTATTTGATTATGTCTCTTTTATTTCTTTTTTTTTTCTACTACAACAATGGGTACCAGATCGCCAACGGTGCGAAATTTGTAAGAATACAACTTTTTATAAGTATGGGAAAAAAAGAATCGATATAAAAACATAAATAAAATAAAAACTTCAAAAAAACTTTTAAGTGTATTATTTTTACCTTGTAATTCTTGAAGAATAAGAATTTTGGCACACTTTCCAATAAAGAGAGTTTCATGTTGAGCTATTAGGAAGGTGAGTTTATGTGTGCAAGTTAACAAACTAATTTTCTAACAATTTTTTGTGGGCAAGTTAACAGAGTAATTTTATTAGTTAATATATCCAACCAAATTCACTATTTTGAAAGATTTCTTTCAGAAAAGAATTGCGGATAATCAAATGTTGCCCCAATTCATAAGAAGGTAATGCTAAGTATTGAAAAGAACAACTAGCTGTTGATGCAAGTGGAAGAACCTTCATAAAAAAAATCATAGATAAAATTTCAGAAACGACATTATATCAAAAGCACTCAGCAAATCTGACAAAACCAATTAAGGAAGAAAACCTCATGCACACGCATACAGGCAAAGGTCGGGTCAGTTTGGTTGCATGCAAGTAGATCTGCAATTCACAAAAGTCCGCCGACCTTAGTATGATTGAGCAATTCCTTGTATAGTAAATGTTAACAATCATGGTTGACCAAATCATTTGCGCCACTTCCTTTTATTTACGTCCATTCCGTCATATTTGAAACCAGATCTCGCTTTGCAAGAGCTCTCATCACATGAACTCACCGGCATTACTCCCCACATTCAGATTGATAATACTACCTGTTGGGATAATTGGATCCACTCCCTCCGATTCAAGATCGGCTTTTGATTCTGCATCAGCAACAGAGTATGACAGCATTCCTAAAAGGAGGTGGCTCGAAAGGGAAGAAACTTTTATGATTCAGTTCTCATGAGATGAGGTTCTAACATCTTCACCAGTCATCTCATTATTTTTCTAAATCTGCAGGTCATGGCCGAAACAGAGTCATTATAACTGACTGACCATTATGACCGAAGTAGCATCTTCATGACTGAACCAGCATCATAATAGCCGACTGACCATCATGATCGAAGTAGTATCTTCATGATCGAACCAGTATCATTATGGCCAACTACCTAATGACTGATTGACCATCATAATCGATGCAGCATCTTCATGACTGAACCGGCATCATAATGGCCGACTGACCACTATGGCCGACTGACATGATCGATTGCTATGGCTGACTGCCATAGCCAACTGACATAGCCTACTGCCTAATTTACAATCACGATACTACAATCGTGGGTAATAACTATATGCCACAACCGTTAGTGGACATAAACTGTCCACTAACTCCATAATTATGGCTCAATAATAGGGGTTAACTACCTTTTAGTACCATAAAAAGTGGGACTCCACGTGTTCAGCAGTTACATCAAAATTGCCTATGAAAGAGAGCTAAGGAAACAACAATGGTAAGATAGATCTGGACTAAAATTCTATAGAAATTTATACTAAGTAACCTGTTCACCACTCCTCACTGACTTAGACATCGGAGGATTTCCGTCATATATAATTTCAGTCAGTGGTCTTATTTTGCAGGTTACTCTTCACCAGAGTCGGGTGCACTTGGAGATTGGCCGCAACAGATTAGTGTGTTAGATAGAGAGAGAAAATCCTATCATTATAGTGAGAATGAGCGCTCAGAACATTTTCACTGGCTCCGTCCGGCAATCTTTCTATCGGAAAGATCTCCCACCTCCACCGATAGAGCCCAGATCCTCATATTCGGTTATCATCGTGGACGCTCAGCAATTTGCTGCCATAGTGCAGTAGGAAAAGACACTGACGGAAGTAGTTAATAACCTCCAGTAAATATAGTCAACATCAATGGTGATGCAATCTCAACAACAGTTTCATCGATGGGATGGGCCATACCACTCAGCCCATCACTCTCAATGCACCGATCGTCACCTATTTTCTCCCCACAAAGCTGATAAAGAAAAACAACTATGTTCTTTATCCCCTCATCCAATGAAAGTTCTACTTCTGGATGCTCTCTCCAAAATGATTCCCAGCACATGGACAATTACGGGTGGAAGCTCCATGAGCAAGATCGCCAAATTAAAAGGCTAAAAAATGACTAAGCAATGAGACTTTGGAGGGCAGACGATTCAGAAAGCTTCTCCAAATGATGAATCGATTGTTATCTATGATTCGAAAAGCTTCTCGAAATGACGAATCGATCATGATCTGCAATTCGAAAAGCTTCTCTAAATGACGAATCAATCATGATCTACGATTCGAAAAGCTCTTCCTAAACGATAACTATGTTCCTTTATAATGGAACGATCACAATAATGTTTCGATTGAACGGTGCAATGTACGATAATGTTCCTCTATGATGAAATGACTATCCCTCGACATGGAATGCCGATAATCTACAAATATCTTCTATTATTTAGTCAGCTCTTATTTGATTGACTAAGGGATCCACATCCCGAAAGAAAAAATAATGAGTCACCAGCTCATCCAATGACTATGTAATTCGATGACAAATATAAGCTCCGACTCAAGCCTCGAGAGGCCAAAGAAGAAAAATATTGATCTTTAGATTGAGATGAGTCTCAAGAGGACCAAAATGCCATCTTGACTACGATCGGATGGAAGAATATATCGACTCGACTACGATCGAACGGAACAGTATGCCAACTCGACTACAGTTGGATAGAACAATATGCCGACTCCAGTTGATAGCTGAAATGATCATATAATCAGAGCTCGAAATCATGATAGAAGATATGCTGACTTCCATCATGTGAAGTCACTTTGGACTTGAAAGTGGGGGGCAGTTGTTGGGATAATCAGATCCACTCCCCCTGATTCAAGATCAACTTGCGATTCCGTGTCAGCAACAGAGTATGACAGTGTTTCCAAAAAGAGGGGGCTCGAAAGGAAAAAAACTTCCATGATTCAGCTCTCATGAGGTGAGGTTCTAACATCTTCACTAGTCATTCCATGTTTTTCTGTCTGTAGGTCATGGCTGAAGTAGAGTAATCATGACCGACTGACTATCATAACCGAAGTAGCATCTTTATGATCAAACCAGCATCTTAATGACCGAATGTCTAATGGCCGACTAACTATCATGGTCGAAGCAGCATCTTCATAATCGAATCAGCATCAAAATGGCTGACTATCTAATGGCCAACTGACTATGATGATCGAAGCAGCATCTTCATGACGAACCAACATCATAATGGCCAACTATCTAATAACCGACTGACCACCATGACCTACTGATATGGCCGACTGCTACATCCGACTGATATGGCCGACTGCCTAATCTACAATCACAATACCACAATCGTAGGTAATAACTATATGTCACGACCATTAGTGGGCATAAATTGCCCACTAACTCCTTAATTGTGGTCCAATAATAGAGGTTAACTATCTTTTAGTGCCATAAAAAGTGAGACTACATATGTTCAGTGGTGACATCCGAATTATCTAGAAAAGGGAGGTAAAGGAACAGTATTGATAAGATAGGTCTGGGCTAAAACTCTATCAAATTCTACACTAAATATCCTGTTCATCACTCCCTGCTGACTTAGGTATCAGAGGGTCTCTGTCGGATACAATTCCGATCAGTAGACTTGTTTTGTAGATTGCTCTTCACCGAAGTTGGGCGCACTCGGGGATTGACTGCAACACTACCAAACTAGCTCATTTCCTTCGGAAAACAATTCTAAATTCTCAAAATCCTAATTATTATCAGTGAGAAGATCCAAAAATACAATACCATTGATTGCCTCAAAGCTAACATCCTCAGATCAGTAAAGAAAAACTCTGGCAAGTAGAACCACAAGATACATGATCCTCAACCTTCCAAAATGGAGAAGTGGTGACAGTTAATAGTAGAATGAATTAAAACACAAAACAACAGGATCGAATTTGTTTAACACTAGAATCGGGCAAACCACGATCCGACCCTTTACTCTACTCGAATTCAGAGTATAAAATAAAAAAGATAGGGGAAAAAGGATAATCTTGTTGAAACCCACGTGAAATCATAAATGCAGTAATAGGCGAACTATTAATTAACAAAAGAAATTGAGGGTGCAAAAAACAGGCCTATGTCCACTTCACCAATAAAGGATGAAACCTATGACGATGGAGAATATGAGAGAGAAAATCTAATTCACACAATCATAAGTCTTTTTCGTATCTAACTTGAGAAGTATAAGGCTTTTAGATCTTGGAGCCTGCGGTAAAGAATGAGTGAGCTCCTGAGCTAACAAGATATGAGAAAAAATTTGATGACCATGGATAAAAGCTCCCTGCTCTTCTAAAATTAAAGTAGGTAAAACTTGTTGAAGCCTATTCACAAGGACTTTAGTAACCAGTTTATAGACCGTATTGCATAGGCTAATAGGCTGAAAATCTTTTGGTGAAGTTGGATTTGGTTGGATTTGGCTTCTTGGGCACTAAAACAATATAAGTTTGCTTTCAATCATCAGGCATAAGGGAGGTAGTAAAAAAATGATGGACCGTTTTAATGACTTCAACCTTAACGATCAACCAATACTGTTGAAAAAAAAAAAGACAGAAAAACTACTAGGACCAGAAGTTTTTATTAGGATACATGGACAATAGAGCATGTTTAATTTCATCCTCTGAAGGAGAAACTATCAAGGAAGCATTCTGGGTGGTTGAGATAGTAAAAGAGACCAAAGGGAGATCAATAATACCCAAATTAGATTCAACCGACCACCTGATGATGCAATAAGAAAGTAAGATCCGAGTAATACCATTTGGATCTGAATAGCTTTGACCAGATTGATCGGTGATACTATTAATCCTATTTTTTCTTCTATGCAATAGTAAAATGATGAAAGAAACTAATATGTGCATCCCTTTCATGAACCGGCAAGCCTTTGACTTATGACGCCAAAATATTTCTTATCTATACAGCATCCTTTGATATTCAGCTAATAGAGAAAGCAAAGTGTGATGCAAGTCAGATGGCAACCCACCCAGTCAAAGGAGATCCCTAGGTTGAGACACCTGACATTGCAAGTAAAATGTTCGCTGAAATACCCACAATACAATGGATGATGGATTTGTGCATAATAATCAGTTTAAAGAAGCTCTTCGTTATTTTGTTTCATGAACATGATGACTGTCCCTCAAGGTTTTATTGGTTATGGCTCATATCAGACTACATGAGAGCATACATGTTTTATTGCTTATGGATTTGTGCTATAAGCGCTACCACCCCCAATCCTCCGCTCATACTTCCAACCAGCACTACAACAAAAAAGAATATTTATGATGTAAAAAAAAAAATATCACAAATACTAAATTACCATCGTAAATAATTATTTACGATAGAAATTTTGTCACTAATAATTAGTCGCTAACAATAGAATCGCAGATAATATTTTATGACAGAATAAAATTTTTTATCTCTAATAATATATTTTTATGATGAAATATTTACATCAATTTTTTTTATTTTTTAAATTATTTACGATAAAAAATATCATCTCAAATAAATGATTTTATAATGAAAATATATTTTCATTGTAAATAAAATTATTTACGATAAAAATTTTCATCATCAATAATTTAATAAATAAATTTAATATTTTTAAAAAATAAAATAAATTACTTGTGATGAAAATTTTCATCGTAAATAACTATATTTAAGATAAAATTTTATTTCCATCGAAAATAAAGTTATTTGCGATACATTTTTACATTATAAATAATTAAGAAAAGAAAATTGATTTTTTAAAAAATAAAATAAATTATTTATAGCATAATTTTTATCATAAATAAAAATATTAGCGATCAATTTATTTTCATCTCTAATAAGGTTATTTGTGATAAAAATTTTTCTTCATAAATAATTTAAAAATATATTTAAAATTTTATTAAAAAATAAAATAAATTATTTGTGATAAAAAATTTATGTTATAAATATTTTCATAGCAAAAAAAATTATTTGTAATGAAAATATTCGATCACAAATAATTTTAAAAAATTTTTAAATTTAAAAAAATAAATTATTTGCAACATAAATCTTCAGTCACAAATAAGGTTATTTGCGATAATATTCTATCACAAATAATTCTATCGCTAATTAAAATATAATATTTTTTAAAAAAATAATTTATAATTATATATTTTTAATTTATATTTTTAATATTTTATATTTATAATCTATAAAATAAAAATAAAAAATTTACACAATAAATCTATAAATAAATTTGATATTTTATTATATTAAACTATAATTATAAAAAATAAATTTAATAATTATAAGAGATCTAAAATAAAAATAAAAAATATAAAAATAAGCCACTAGCAATCAAGCATCTGCATTTGGAGAAGGAGAATGGGTGGAGTATAATGGATCGATCTACTGGTACCTTTCAGCTTCATTATCAACTCTATCTGCATTATCCGCTCCATCATCTTCATTTGGAACAACTGGTATGAGTTGATGCATATAGCTAACTTATTAGCTCGCTGTCGATCCTCAGCAGACTGTCACTATATCTCCGTCAGTCGGACATCGCAAGCAGTATGGACGTCAACTCTAGATGAGTATGAGGATGGAGGAGCAATGATCCCATGCTCTAGCCCCCTAACATAACAGGATCTCATACCAAGCATCTGATCACAGATCTCATCATCTGTAGATGAGATCAAACCCTCAAGAGTAGGCTGAAATCTAATCTCTATCATACGATTCTAAAAATTAAAGTTATAGATATTCTAAGTTTGTACTAAAAATCAAAATATCAATTAAAAAATAGTTGAAAAAACTTACATAAAGCTCCTGGCTCCCCACTGTCCACTATCCGGATCGTCGCTGGTGAGTCCGCTGGTAGATTTTGATCCTACTAGAAAGCTCAACACTCTCTATATCTCTCTGTAATTTAAAAATAATTAATAAAAAAATTTTAAATAGTTAAAGAGTTAAAATATGTTAAATAAAAATTACTTACCATCTGCTCTATATGGCGAGCGAATGGCCTCGAATCTCCATAGTGCAAGATGGTTTGTCTCGTCTGATTTGCGATATTTCAGGCACATCAATCCTATACAGTTAACTGTCAAATTAGTAAGTAATTAACTGAATTTAAGAATAAATGATTCAATTATTAAAATCTAAAAAAAAATTGGATGCTTAACCTAATATGCCCTGGGTCCTCAAACCTGCGGCATATGACAGCCTAATCCTCAATACTGATGATGTCATATGGCCACTGCTGCATTACCTCCACCCTCTGATCTTGCACTATAGTGTACCAGTGGTGATGAATGCAGTGCCGGTAATCTTTGAAATGCGAGTATACATGATCATCCACCGCTTACCACATGTAATCATGCTCGAAATCAACAATATCAAATATAGCCTGCCAATAACAAATATTATAAGAATGCAGTGCTACTTAAATATTTTATTTAATATTATTTTATTTGTAAGTGACTATAGAAAATCTCCCTATGAGCTGGTGCAATGTGATGCTAATCAAAGAGCATCACAGGAGCATGACTGTGGCATATGATGTCCAGCTCAGTCTGCTTTGGCTTGCACCATTTCTTAATGGGGATGGTGAAGCCAGACAGAATCTCGATATGGAGATGTTGTCCCTCGTGCTGGCATCTCCAATGCTCTAAGACGAGATTCTTCGACGGACCTTGCCCTCATCTCACCACCTGTAAAGAATGGCCTGAAACAACAATAAATAAATTATTAATATGATATTTATTTATAAATCTAACATATATAATTAAAATCAAATTTTATTATGTAAAAATATTAAAAAACCACTCGGATCTGTCTCTGCAGTACCTTCTGGCGGCTCCGATGGTGTGGCAGTAAAAATAGGGAGAGGCTCATCCTCAGAGATTAGCTGGGAACTCGAATGTAGTCGTCTCCCTTCTGGCGCCATACCTGCAATACTTGAGCCATACATATAGCTAACTTGATATATAAATGAATATAATAATAAATAATAATAATAATAAATATATAAATATTTATAAATAGAATTGTATTGCATATCATTATTGCAAGAAAAGATTCAACAAAGAATATAGATTTACTCATCAATATTCATATCCTCCTCGATTTGTAGGTTCTCCTTCGAATCACAATAATCGACTAATGTATTATCTTCTATCTCATCATCATTTATGAACTGATCGTCGCCCTCTGAATCATCAAGATTAAATACAAAATCAGCTTCAATTTCATTGGACAATAGATCAACCCTATTCAAAGGAATTGTCATAAATTTTTTGTCAATAAGAAGCTCGATCAATATTTGTTCTTTCTCTTGAAAAACTTTCTTTTCTTGTAGATCTGAATTTGCATCCATCTCTAGTTGGGTTGGTATGTTATATACACCTTTAGGTATTATTCTTTGTACGACATGCTAATCACCTCGATACTTCAGATCTTTTAAATATATTACTTATTTTGCTTGAGTTGCTAATATATACGGCTTATTCTAGTACCATGTTCGTATAAAATTTATACTAGTAAAGTGTAGATCGATATGAATATCGATTTTCTTATTGCTAATATCCCACTATTTAGAAATCAATGACATCAAAAAAATTAAGGATTGTCAACAACCACTACATCAGTATATTTAATAATATATGATAATATCAAGATTGATTGGTGCAGTGAATTCTTAAATTATTTGACACTATATTAAGGTCTCTAAAGTATTTTCTGCATTAGAATGAATAGGATTTGGTGCCTTTACATAGTGTGTATTGGTTTTTTTCATTCTTTCTAAAATACTCCTTATTTTCTCGTTCTTTAGAGCCCCCTGCCTATCCTGCTCGCCCTCCAAATAAAATAGCATGCACAGTAAATCCTAATTGGCATGACTTACATTTGAAAGCTATTTAGGTTTTCATTGAAAAATTTTTTTATCAAATATTACAATATTAAATATGGCTCAAGCCTCAAAGAATAAGAGTCGCTGCATGCTGCAAACTACTATTTTAATAGGTTCTCTATCTGACAGTGGAGAGCAGTGCAACTAGCAAGCTACATTACTAATTTGGAGGTTGTTGTAAGTAAGAAATTTATTTAGAGGAACACCTGTGAAAGCTTGAACTTTATTGGGGTCTAGGGTTTCCTTTCCCAATAGAAACTTATTAGAGGATATGAATTTTTACTTGAAACTTTATCACATTAAGAACCATATTTTTGGCCCATGGAAAATTGTTGCTATTTTTGTTTGCTCCTACAGAATGCTTGTTTTGTCTTATTGTGAATGATTTTATAAATTCTCAAAATTTTTATTTTTTATGTCTTCAACATCTACATGTACTCTATAAGTACACTTTTATTTCTTACCATCTGACATGATGCTTATCAAAGTGCTCTTCTACATGAATAAATACAACATTAGGTCTCTTTATCTTTCTTCTTCTTTACATCAACTATCAAGCATGAAAATTGTCTTCATTGCTGCTTTCCTTGGCATGAACAACTGCCCGCTTTACAAAAATAATTAAAAAAATCACCCATAATACAACTAATTTCCACATCCTATTTATTCGTTGAGATTTTAATCTTTTTTACTTCTTAAAACATACATGCATAACTAATCAAAGCAAACATTTTCAACAATCAGCAAGAATAGCCAACAATCCCCAAAATCAATCCATCAAAAAGACCACCTCCAATCCAGCAAAACATGATAAAAAAAAGAACTAAAGAGTATACAGATGATACCTCTAAAGAGGGTGATGGGCCGGGGGAGGGGAGCGCTCGAAAGAGCTTGGGACGGACCGACGGAGGAAGGAGGGGCGCACATGGATCGAGAGCCAGGAAGGAGCCACAAGCCGCCACATGGGGGGTGATCAACAATAGGAGGGAGGGCTCCGACGATGGCAGGATGGAGGAAGGGAGGGGAGGGAAGGCTCGGTGCCAGTGATGATGGAGTGATGGCAGCAAGAAGAGTAAGGAGTTGGTCATCGGTGACAATGGAGAGGAAGCCCAGGAGGAGGGCTCACTCGTTGGCCGGTGGAAGCCTGAGAGGGGAAGAGAGAGAGGTAGAGAGTAGGGGATTTTACGGGAACCAAGAGAGGAAGATGGAAGTGGTGCAGGATTTTTATTGAATTTTTAGCAATGCAAGGTGATTTTCATTGCTAAAAATTATTATTAGCAACGAATATTTCATTTCCATCACTAATAATTTTCATCAATTTTTTTTACCCACAAAAAATTTTTTTCTTTAAAAAAAATTAACCAAAAATAATTTCATAAAAAAATTAATTTATGATGAAAAATAAATTTTTATCTCTAATAAGTTTGATTAGCGACACAAAATATTTTTTCGTAGCTAATAATTCTCATCAAAAAAATTTTCTCTCTAAAATTTTTTTCATCTAAAAAAATTTAACCAAAAAAATTTTATAAAAAATTAATTTATAATGAAACAGAATTTTTCATCGCTAATAATCATTATTAGCGATGAAAATATATTTTCATAGCTAATAATTCTCAATAAAAAAATTTCTAAAATTTTTTTTCTCTAAAAAAATTTAACCAAAAAATTAATGGTGAAAAATATTTTTATATCGCAAATACTTCCCGCAGATGCACCCCACCTATATTATGATTGCAAACGGGGATGACGAGAACTTTAACGTGACGTAGAGAGTATAGAAATTTCAATAATTTTTGGATTGTTTAATGCAATCGGCATGTACATCATTCGATGTTCGATGCTCATGGTTTTTAAAGTGCAAATGAGTCAGGTTGACCTGTGACCCAATCTGAATCAATCTTATTAGATCGATCCAAAATTTTTCATCGCAAATAATTAGATATTAGCTATGGAAATGTAGCATCCACTGATGACTCATCCCCCTCAGCTTTTGCAGCACTCAAATCAATATTTTTTTTTCTGAGTAAGCTTGACGGTCCAAAAATCCTTAAAATTTAAGAACTAGTACCAAAAAAAAAAAGGTAGGAGATGAACGGAAGAAAAAGTTTGGAAAGTTGCAAGTCCAGACTTTGCGGCTGGTTGAAGAGAATGTTAGTACAATAAAGAGACAAAAGTCAGTAGAGAAAGAGAAGCAGGACAAAAGTCGGCGGAAAAATTTTTCATTGCAAATAATCTGCCACTTATTTTTTTTAATTTCTGATTTTTTTCTGATTATTTGTGACAGAAAATTTTCATTGCAAATAAATTAGTATTTTCTACGGAAATAAATTTTTCATCATAAATATATAATTATTTTTGATAAACTATTTTCATCACAAATAATCTGTCATTTATTTTTTTTAAAATTTTTAATTTTTTATCGATTATTTATGATGAAAATATTTTATCAAAAATAATTTAATATTTATGATGAAAAATAAATTTTCATCATAAATACGAACTTATTTGGATAAAAAATTTTCATCGCAAATAATCTGTAATTTATTATTTTTTAATTTTTAATTTTTTATTGATTATTTGTGATGAAAATTTTTTGTCGCAACTAAGCTGTATTTGCGATGGAAGTATATTTTCGTCGCAACTACTTTGTTATTTGCGATGAAAAATATTTTTCATCATAAATAATATATTATTTATCATAAAAATATTTTTTTATTATAAATATAAATATTTATAATAAAAATATTTTTATAATAAATAATTTTGTAATAAAAATTTTATTTTTTTATAGTGCGGAAAGGAGGGAATACTTGGGCTGACGGCACCGAAGAACAATGCGAGGTAGCTCAACAGCCCCAAGGCTCGACCAAGAGGCCACCAAGTGTTTGATGAAACGACACCATAAAAAGTTTTTGTTTCTTTTTGAAATTTTGTCAATTTTAAAACTTATTTTTGCCATTTAAAATGGTACCGTGATACGTTGCATTAGCCACCAATTATTACCATGTGAAAAATACCGCCATGCGTTCTTACCATGTGATCCAACCTCAAACGACACCAAATGTTACGTAAGCCACCATTTTTTTTTTTTTCTAACAAGCTGGTATAATGCGGGATCAATTTTTTCTATTCTTTTTGGGCGCTATTAAATTTTTAGGCCCGAAGCTGGTTTACCAGACGCGGCTGGTCTAGGAGATTGGATCTTTGCTTGGGTTTTGAATGGGCTTAGCAGATGGTTGAAAGTGCCATCAGATGAGAAATTTTTTATGCACCATATGCGGTGCAATGCAGAACGTACGCATTGCATGTGATGATTGATTCATACATAGAATCGAACAGAAATATAGAAGAAAAAAAAAAAATCCGATTCTACATGCGAGCCAATCATCATATATGAGGTACATGTTCGCACATCATATACAATGCACAAAAAATTTTTCCATGTTGAACGCGTGCACCATGGGCGGTGCACAAAGAATTTCTCCATGTTGTTAGCTTGGATTTATTTTTTGGGCGGCCAATTGGCCTCGTGAACTCTTATCGGCTGCTTGGTTAACCTTCCACTGGAGCTTTCTTTTTCTAAATTGGGCCACATGTGAGACAACGGTATACATTTTTTTAATACTTTCATAAAAATTATTGTCATGTTTCAAACAAATATATTTTTAGTGCTTATTAAATTGTAAATTAATGCAACTGTTTCATCAAAGTTGATGGATTGTTCTGGTTCAATCCAATAAAATGTCCCAAACAACTTTGTTATATATCATCAAATTTCTAGTTGGAATTGCAGCCCCAAATTATGGATTATCTACTTGGATTGTTTCCTTTTATTACCAGTTGAGAATAGGTCCATCAAGCACTAGAAATTATATTTGTATCATTGGTGCTTGGTGCAACAGACAACTGACTTCATGAAAATGTGCACAAATCAATAATAGGAATTATTCTTCAAATATTATTTTTTTAAAACTTTCACGGTCAACATCGAATACAAACATTTCTTTTTTCAATATATAATACACACAATGTACTATTTTTTATTTTTATTTTTTTGAAAAAGACACAATGTAGCATCGCATAGATAAAACCGAGGAATCCATAACAAATTTGTCTCAAGAACAAATCTGGATCCGAGTGTGCTTTCAATTAGGATTTAACATGGAGGCATATGAGGAGGTGGAGGCAGCAGCTTTTCCCCCAGGGCTACACCATCTTTTACTATGAACACAGTGTCCATTCCCGAGATGAGATGGCGCTCCAAATGGCAATGCAATAACCACACCCCTAACCAGAATACATGATCTAAGTTAGTATGATTAAATACAATGAATAACAAACTAGGGCATTCATATAATAAATAGTGTTTGCTCGCTTGATCAACCTACACTTAAGGTGTGATCCTTTTATACATAAGCAAGCTTGGTTAGGCTCTGCCAAGAAGCTCTACCGTTGACATGTGCTAGCTTTCATAATGTTGATCCAAGTTAATTGCCTTCATAGGAGACAAGGGTTAAATCTTAACATGTAAATCTAGGCCAAGAATGCTAAATCCATGCATGGGTTTATTATTTTCTGCGAATCGATGCAGCATGCAGTACATATTTTGATGCAGTTCACTACAATAAAAATGGCCATTAGCGACATTTTAAAGTACTGCTATAGGTCAAAAATAATTTTATAAATGTCTTTAATTCCATCGTATGTAAGTACTTTTAAAAGTTTAATACTGACATCCAATAAAAATTATCAAAAAATAAAATATATATCCTAAAAATAGAATAATGAGAGGATTTGATCTAATGATATCTTTTTTGAATGGCAAGTCTTTAACCACCAAACCACAACTTATATTATTAATATATAAAAATAGTTTATTTAACTTATTAACATCATTCATGCTATTAAATAAATAATTCTAAGAATATATATATATATATATATATAATATTTTATGAGATCGATATGACTAAACTAAGCTCTATATAAAAATTAATAATTTAAGATTTAGTGATAATTTTTTAAAATCTTATAAATTATAATATTATTTATCGATATATTAGTTAAATACCATAATAGCAATTCTAATTTCCAACACTTTAAGTTATATGTCATAAAATATAAATTTATAGTGGTATTTATAATAAAATATCACTAATAAAAAAAATACTTATTGAAAGATAGTAGTATTTTTACCTAAATGCAGCAGAAAGAAAAAATTTAGTAACATATAATAAGAAATTTTACAAGTAATTAATTTACGGCCAAAAATTATTTTTATTGTAGTGGTTTTTCATAATCTATTATACTTTCATTTTAGTCTAAGTAAGCACATGGATCTGGCATGCTCGGGTATAATCCAAAATTTGCAGAAAAAATGGCCTAATTAGTTGACTCAAAGAACACAAAATTCTCCTTGTGGCCTGAGCCCTTTGCATCCGTGTTTCTGATCTGCCGTGTAATGAAAACATGCTTCAACTGGAGCTCAGTTGTGATGCAAAGTGATACTTTCACTTTTTTATGCATCCACTAATCTGCACCAAGCCCAAAATCTCATGCCCCGGCGGAAACTCTTCTGCAAATGGACCTGGATCTAATAGCTGGGGGTAGTGTCTCTTTCGGGTTTTAATTAATTTTCTTGGGCCATTTCCTTATGGCTTTAGCAGAACTATTTACATCAAACAAAAAAAAAGAAACTCACCAGGATTATAAGCTGTAAACCTGACGGCCAGCCATCCATTCGTTGGAACTCCAAATGTATTCTTCAGCGGAGGGTCCTCCAAGTTATATCCTAATGGATCCTTCTCTTCGTTAAAATTCCCAAATCCCCACCCCACCACGTAAAAGCTCTGGCCGTGGAGGTGCATGGGATGGTTCTCAGCCGTCACCAGTGACGTGCCCTGGAACACCATCTCCACCGTCGTCCCATACTCCAAAATCCTAACCTCAGTCGCCAACCTCGACTTCGAAAGCGCGAACGGCTGGTACTCCGCTGTAAAATTAAAGTAGTACAAGGGCCTGCTCGGAAAATTTGTATCGAAAGCCCCATTTATCCCCTTGTAATACGCTTCAAGGATATCTATGGAGGGGTTCACAAAGCTCATGTTGTTAAGACTTGACGAGAGCCTGGTTCCATTAGGTCCTTGACATGAGCCAGGTGGGCACTCGAACTCGTTCACAGACACTGTCATCACCATCCGTTGGTCGAACCTTTTAGGGACATTGATTGGCCAATTTGTACTTGCTAGACTACGGATTGAAAAGGCGAACTTGGAAGCTGCTTCAGTATCGTTGTAGAAGGGAAGGGATGGGAGGAGAGGGTTGGTGGACCAACTGGTGTACTGGGACTTGTATTGCACGATGGCAGTGGTGGTGGTGGTGTCGAAATTGTTGACCGGTTGATAGCTAAGTGCTCTTGCTGCCATGTAGTAGAGGTTTCTAGGGGATTGGTTGGCCGTTAATAGGAAGTCCATGGTCTCACCTGGGCTTATCAGGATGTAATCTGAGGTTAGTGGTTTGGTATAGCTCGCATCAGACCCAACGAGAGTGAGCAGATGACCGGCAATCGAGACGAATAGGGCGTCCTCCATTGCGGCATTCACCATTCGGAGGAGGTAGGTCTTGCCAGGTTCCACAAGCATTCTGAAAGTTCCTGCATGAGATGCACAAAAACAGGGTGAGATTAAGTTCTGATTTCTCAAACGGGGATAATTTACTTTGAGTCCAAATTTTGGTAATTAACAATAATATTTGCTGTGAAATCATCTATGTGTGTGTGTGTGTATTTGTAGGAGCCCTCACGTAAATTGTTCAAGGTGAGGGATAAAGTAAAGTGTATATCTCAATCTAGATTTTCTGATCTTATGCTGATTTTTGCAACTTGGACGGTTGGTAGTTATAGCATGATAACCCGTGGTTTCCATGGGACTGCTTAGCTAGCTAGATGATTCCTGTTCCATGAACAATGGAAGTTCTGTCGCATGTGGCAAGGGGGATTCGTGATAATCACGAGAATTATTGTGACGTACAGGAGGTAGTTAGGTACTAATTAAATTGCCAAGCCGGCATCAAGGATGGCATGCGATTTATTAAAAAGTGCAAGCATCTAAGGCGTCACTTGATTTGGTAGATGGGGCCTTCGAATACTAGCCCAGAACAGTAAGGTACTAAAAAAATGGACCAAATGTTACCATCAAGTTCTGTTCAATTAACGCTCTAGAACAGGAACCAACCTGGCTTGGAGCAAGGGTAGAAATCACCGGGTTGTCCATTAATGATGAACGCATCCGACGGATAGGGGTCTGCTCCGGTTTCACGAGCCGTCTCAAGCACTGCATTCGCGTCCCTCTTCCACCACTCTCCTGCAACCAGTAATCGAAAAAAAAAAGAAGAAAAATGTCGATCGTCCATTAATTAGAAATAATTAACCAGGTGAATGCGACATGCAATCAAACATCTACGGACCGAGTATTAAGATGACTTCTTCGCTGGGACTTGGGAAGGGGTAGGAGGTCCCACGTCTGGGATAGATGACGATGGCCCCGTGAACGGTGGCTCGAGTGTAGTCACTGTGGGCGTGCCACCAAAGCGTTCCTTCTTCGTCGGTGAAGGTGACGGTGTAGATGAAGGAGGATCCGGGCTGGATCGGGCATTGGGTGACGTATTCGGGGCCATCCGACCATGGATTCCTTGGTTGCCTTACTCCATGCCTGCATTATTCATTATTCAGAGTGTTTCCAAGAATTATTATTTTGAACGAGGATCAGAGATTGTCAAGAGCATCTATGGTTAGAGACCGAAAAATATCTTGGATTCACAAAAAATAAGGAGGAAAAAAAATAATATAATAATATAATATATTATAATATAATATATCGTAGTAATAATAATATAATATAATATAATATTTATATTAGATATTATAATATATTATTATAATATACTATACTATATTATTATCAATATTATAATAATATAATACTATAATAATAATATAATATATCATTATAATAAAATATATTGTATTACATTTTAATATAGTATATTATAATATTACAATGAGTTACTATAATATAATTATGATATTGTTATAATATATTTTAATATTATAATTCCATAAAAATATAATAGTCTAATATATTATTATATATTAATATATTATAATATAATAATATAACAATATATTATATTATATTATTTATATAACATATAATAATCATATAATAATATAATATTTTTTATATATAATAATATATATTAATATAATATATTATACTATATTATTATATATAATAATATTATGTTATATATATTATACTATATTAATATAAGATATTAATATAATATAATATTATATTATATTATATTATAATAATGGATACACATAATATAATATATTATAATAAATAATAATATAATAATATATTATATTATATTATACTATTATATATAATAATATTTATATAATAAAGGATATTATGAAAAATATAGATAGTCTTAACAACTTATTCAGAAAACTAATAATACGAGAGAACAAAGTAATAAATTTTCGAGTCATTTTTCAATACATAAAAGAATATAGATAAATTATTTTTCTATCTAAATATTGCTTAAGAAATACTTATTCAAAAAAATATAGATTTCTAAGTAAAGTTTTTACCTATAAACATATCCTTAAGAGCCTATTTTTTATGGATAAATATCATAAAAAAATTAGTCAATTTTTTCATTGATCAATTAACCCATGTTCTCATATTTTTCAAGATAAATAAGTTATTTTCTCATGGATAGCATTTACCTATCAAAAAAGAAAAAAACTTATTCACCTAGAGGATGGCTAAATCATTTTCTTATCAATCGAAAAAAATAATATTTTCAATTCATTCCTAATATATCCTTAACCTTATAATAGAATAATAATCATAATAATATGATATATCATAATATATTAACATAATATAATATAGTACATTATTATAATATATTATAAGATATTAACATAGTATAATATAATATACAATAATAATATAATAATATATAATAAAAGAATAATATAATATATTATTATATATTAATGTATTATAATATATTACAATATAATAATATAACAATATATTATATTATTATATATATAGAGTAATATTTAAATAATACTATTACAATAATATAATATATTTTATATATAATAATATATTATATTATATATAATATATTATAATATGTAATAATATTATATAATATATATTGTATTATATTTAATATAATATATTATTATAGTATAATATATTATATTATATCATATCATTTTATACTATTATGTATAATAATATTTATATAATACTATTATAATATAATAATAATATATAATAATAATATAATATAATATATCATATTATACTATTATATATAATAATATTTATATTATAAAAATATTATGAAAAATATGAATAGATCTTAGTAACTTATTCAGAAAACTAGTAATGTAAAAGAATATAGGCAATACGTTCCTAAGTCATTTTTCAATATATAAAAAAATATAAGTAAATTATTTTTCTATTTAACTATTGTTTGAAAAATACTTTCTTAGAAAAATATAGAATTCTGGATAAATTTTTTATCCTTAAAAAAATAGGCCCTAAAGATCTAGTAACAGCCCTTTAAAGAAAACTCCATCCCCTATACGCAGCCTTATGGTTCTCTTTTGACTTTTTATGTTTTTAGGTTTTAGTTTTCACTGCCAAAACTTTTCTTCCAAGTGTTTTCTACTTTCTGCCCACTTTTGGACTAATTTCATTTGCTCGAATAAATACAACTTGGCTTAACTTAATCCTTTTTCTTTTGTTTTTAATGACCATACTATTAACTTAATCTATATAGCTAGTATTAGCTTTAATTCTATGATCATAAAATTTAATTATTCAACTTATATTTATATTTATATCTATACTCATCAATGCCAACTTATATCCATTTAAAATAGGTATATGTATGAATTTTGCATCTATCTCGGTGCTTATATTTATCAAATAAAATAATTATTGATATGGACATGTATCCCACTTTGCATCGATCTGGTTTTAGCCCCGGTGAGTCACAAGTGGTTTGGCTCAAAATATCAACTCGTACTGCCACTTCATTCCGCCATTAAAGGAATAAGGCAAAGCTGTAAGGTCCGCTACCATTAAAGGGTACTGCACTACCATCAACAAACTTCCAAACGCCAACCTAAACCCCGCACCAAAGGAATTTTAGGTGGGGAAGTCATTGTAACCGGTGAACCATGATTAGCGATACCAAACTCACGGGGCCGTGACAGCGGTCACATGCACT
The DNA here is from genome assembly GCF_000442705.2 of Elaeis guineensis. Classification (NCBI taxonomy): domain Eukaryota; kingdom Viridiplantae; phylum Streptophyta; class Magnoliopsida; order Arecales; family Arecaceae; genus Elaeis; species Elaeis guineensis. The sequence goes on along the minus strand of NC_025995.2, from coordinate 96,701,669 downwards.
ATAACAAGCCTTTCGTTATTTTGAAGGAAAATGCTTATTAGGTCTTAAGTTGCATCTGTTATATATAAATGGGACGATATGCTTCTTGTCTGTTGGTGATGGCCTCTTGTGTCAGGTCAAGGCGAGGCAGGATATATATATAACAGGATTTGCTTTTACGTAATGTTGTGTTGGTTTATGGAAATAGGAAAATACAGGAATATCGATACCCTAAGTTACTCTAATTTTTGTTTGATTATAGTTTTTCGAGTAGGTTTTAGATGAGAATCTTGTTATCACAGAAAAGTAAAAAGTAGATCTAAATGATAGCTTTGTACCAAAAATACTTCTATGACATTGACAGCTCTTGGACGGAATAGTTATATTGTCATAAGTAAGTTTAATCAGTATAATTGTTCCTTTATTATACTTGTTCTCCAAATACTGTTTGGTCTAAGTCGATCTTATACTATTTTATTTACCAACTAAATGCTGCCTAAAGGAACACTAGCTTGTAGCTATTTTGTATGGTGATTTGCCCATATTGTGGCATGCAGCCACATCCTTGGGGTGAACACGGCATGTATGCACCTTTTGATGCCCTCAAGGTGCACAACTGCACCAATTGCCATAGAAGGAAGAGGGCTATATATATATATATGTAGTTGTCGAATGCCATGCACAGCGGGCCTTAAGGTATAATTAGTGATATCAATTGGTGCACTAGATAAGCAATTATAAGGGCTTAGCTAATCATACCAGTGTAAGGTTACATTCTCTTGTGCATAATTGAAGACCTTGATCACCAACTCATCTCCTCTGTAAGCATATAAAGTAGGTCCAGGAAACTGCCCGTTGACCGTCATCATCTTCTTCGTTGCACACAACCGAGTGTAAGATGCTTCTTTCACCTACATGCACCCACATTTCAAACCAAACACGTCAACCGAGTGTAAGATGCTTCTTTCACCCTTTCACACGAACACAAGTTCTGTTTTGTTTTTTTTTTTTTTTGTCAAAAGCTGTGAGATTAGATTTGATGTAACACCATTCTATGACGGAAGCATTACAAAATTACATATTAAAAGATCACCATAAGATTCATGCATGGGAACAAAATAACCATAAGATTTCATGCATGGGAACAAAATGACCATAAGATTTCTTGCATGGGAACAAAATGCCCTGCTAGCCTATCAACAATGAATGAATGATACTTACATAGAAGACATGATGATAGGTCTCGCACCAGCCTGGGCAGAAGAGTATCCCATAGAACACCACCATAACAAGCGATAACAACGACTCCATCCCCATCTCTCTCGAGCATCTAAGAGAAGCCCTCTGCTTGCTATCCAAACTGAACTCTGCCTCGGAAGTCATTTTATGGTGGAACTAAGATGGGTGTACATAATTTAATCAATTGACGGTTTGAGACAAGATGGCAATAATCGAGACGCGGCTCCTGATGAGCTGGGACCATCAAGATTCCGCGACCTTTTTACCGTTCGTACAGTGAAGCATTTAAAGGCTTGCTATGTTTGAGTCGTTCTAATTTGCGTGCCAAGTTTTCAAAGTTTTTTGACTTTGGGACGATGGAGTGGATTGAAGGCTTGATGAAGTGAACCACCACCCAGCGTGCAACCCGTGTTTTTGGAAACGGATACTAGCCGTCAACAGGTTTAACGAAGATCTACTGATGTTCCCTCAACAGCAAATAGGCGTGTCAGTGCAATCCTACCCGTCCGTACTATCGGTTCTTGGACGATCATATCGGTTGATGGTTGTGACTTGCCAGGCAGCTTCCTTGCTGTCGGAAACAGAACGGAGAAGAAGATAACGACTAGTGCACCGTGGGAAGATGGAGTTACGGGCGTTGATAAAACGGTGAGCGGGGAGCGGTTGGAGCTTTGAAGAGACAATGCCGTCTGACCTTTGGCTAAATTCTAGCAACTATTAACTTCTTTACCCGCACCTGGCAAGCTTCTATTGGCTGAGATGGTAGGCCCTGCATGACAAGTGGCCAGTGCTGGTGTGAATAAAGATGAGGCTGAGCTGCTGCGATGGTGCAACAAACTCTTCTTTCTTTTCTTTTTTTTTTTTTTTTTTTGGAGACAAATAATGTATAGCTGTTGTACCGTTATAACGGCTATGATTTCCTTGGAGGTCTGGAAGGTCTATACTTGGTGCCCTATATTTTGTACACAACAATGTGTGTTGAATTTTACCGAACCCAAAAACTGTTATATGTTATATCTACCTAACTACTTTTGAACAATGGATTCCAGACGAGCTAATCCACACTCGGGAAACCCTCCCCTTAGCTCCCGGCAACTCTCCAATGCATAATTAGAAGAATTTCATGGAAGAGTCTGTGAAGCAAAATTTTAGCAAACTGAATCCCATTCTTAGCTATCTGGTGTGAAAAACCAGTATGGGATCCAAGCCCATCCCAATTTTGGTTACGTTCAGATTAGATCAAAATTGGTAGTTAAATTCCTAACCCTATTAAATTTTTTAGACAGACAGTGATGGGTAGCTAGTGCTTGTAGCCAGGCTCTTGAGTCTATTTTGATTGTTAATCAAGGTCCACAAAATCAGTACTATAAACCATATTGATACATTAGATACATACCTCGTACCGAGATAAGAATCTTTATACTTTTTTCTCCTTTCAATACTCGATTGGACAAGATGATTCCACTCGGTTTGGGTCAATACGGCTAGCTTCAGCACATATATCGAATCAGACCTCAATAATAAACCAATATTTTACTTTGTGGAGTTGGTAGGATCGCTTCGGAGCGGGTGAGTCAGTAGGCAGACTTTGTTGTCAAGAATTGGAGGCATCTAGCAAGTTGCTTACCTATAGCAAGGAGTTAGACTAGGTTGAAATGATGGCACAAGAAAGCTAATTAGCTACCAAATATTCCCCTCGTTGGTGTCATTTGTTTGGTAACAACAGCAGCCGCTAAAGCCCTCGACCCTGCAGCAAGGCTGCAGTAAATGCAAACACCAGCATTTCATGTCCATTTCTTCCTCATATGCGCTTCTTTTTGTCTCGTTTAGAAACCGCTGAAAGTATCTGATTTAAAGGGAGCTCATTTGTAACCCTCTTTTTTTTTTTCTGGTCCATGTATCTAAAACTAATTAGTCATCAAAAACGTCTCGAACATTGTCAGTGCTGGCTTAAGTGAATGGTGGCCATAGAGAAAGCTACTTCATTTTGCAGAACATCTCTTTGTATTGTCCTGGAGGACAAATGTTATTTGATACTTTAAAATATGTCATCTTGACACACCTTACGCATTCAAGTGGTACAAAATAGATAGAAAACTATCCAAAGACTCAAAACCGGTGGATTATAGAAACAGGTGCCCAAGGTTCAGTAGCTACGACCAAGCTTTGATGACCATTGCTTCATAACCTGTTGTACAATGCCAACTGGTCCCTCAATTTCTCTGCTGCAGGCTTTAGGCCATCGAAACTGACCGAGCTCGGTATCCTCCATCTCCAGTTGCCTAACTGTGAAAAGGAATGAATATCAAGGATCTCTCCTATATTAGCAGATGTATGATGATATCTTAATTTTTAATTTTAAATGCAGGCCTCTAATATGTATCCAGAGCAATCAGCAAACTGTTCTTAGTTTTTGTAGTTGAACCGTAGGTTAGGATTGATGGCTGAATGACTCTAAAAGAATTAATAAATGTTTCCTGGTTCATGACAAGGATTAGAGGAGACGCTTTGACTCAAAGAAATGTTTAGCATCAATCTACAGTCTATTCCAACAAGAACTGAACGGTAGGTGACTGACCTGTGTTGCTGGAATGTTCATCCGAGCAGAGCTTCCCAGACCAAGGATGTCTTGCATGGGTATGATAGCAGTACGGGCAACTGAAGAAATTGCAGCATGAATTAACGCCCATGAGATGGTTTCATTGGTGATCCAGAGGTAATTTTGGACCTGTGCCAAGAAATCATTTTATTGATGTGACAAGTATAGCAGTGGAGACTTCTTTATTAAAGTTTAAACTTCAAACTGCAACCGCCGAGCATTTGAGTCCTTCAATACTGATATTAAACAGAGGCACCAGAAATACTCACATTACACTTCTCTTCCTCCTCCAAATTTTCCCACCAACCAAGGATCTGTAACATGAAAGTGATTGAGCAATTACTTAAAGGAGCCGTAACAAATTAACTAAATTTTTAGTATTTCAATAAGAATATGAAAGGCTATTTCAGAATCTGATTAGTATTGGCAATAAGACCCAAAGGCTGCACATAAATGGAAAAGCGAGTGCACATGATGGATTTTCACCGTGTCATTATCATGGGTTCCGGTGTATACGACTTGATCTTGCTCATGATTATGAGGCAAGTGAGGGTTGTCTGAGCCACTTCCAAAAGCTGGCCACAAAAAGATATGGGTCAAAAAAAGAAAAAGGAAAATCGGATTAATGTCATTTCAGAAATATATTGATAATTTGGGGTCTGTTTGGTATTGTGGTTGTGTTTATGCTTTTGTTCCCCCGGACATGAAATACAAATCAAGATGTTTGGAGATAGCATTGGCACCAAACTTCTAGAAGTCCTTGCTTTCATTTTTACTTTTTCTGGAAGCAATAAATTGTTTACTGCCAAAAGCTCTGACGGTTCTATAACAATTTTTAAAAAAAATGGTTTATATACGTACCTGTTCCGTCTAAAGCAATTTTTAACTTGGATTTTTTAAACAAAAACAAAAAACAAAAGCAATACCAAATGGGCCCCATAGTACCATGCTATTCTAGTGAGAAAAAAAATGTTACCAAACTGGAGAACTGCCATTCCAGGAGCCCCAATAGCTTTTCTTAGCTGAACAACATCCTCAGTAATCACTCCCTATGAAGATGAAGGAAGAAAAATACTTGACAACAACTACCATGAAAAATTTAAGATTCCGAAGAAAATCAACAAGCAGAGAAAAACCCAACATATACAGAAACATTTGGAATATAGTGGAACATACCAAGTCTTCTGCTATTAAATTGATTTTTCCAACAGCTCTAAAGATGGCATCAAAGAATGTTTTTCTTGGTCCAGCCTACAGCCAATTAAATAAGAAAAGCATGCATTATCAATTAATGTCCTATAAAGAAATATGTGTATCTTTTTCATGTAATGCTCACCTTCCAGCTTCCAAACATTGCTACCTTTGATTCTGCAATATATGAATTCCAGTAGCAGTCATTACTTACTAGATTATTTGTTTTAGCAAGTATACACCATTTATGCTATCAAATATTTCATGTATCACTGTAAGCAAAATAAAGGTGTTAATGAATTGCGCACCAGAAGGAACAGCCCAGAAGCCGGAAAAACCTCTGAAATGGTCTATCCTAAATTCATCATACAAATCAAGTGCACGTTTAATTCTTTGTATCCACCATGCAAAACCATCATCTTCCATAGCTTTCCAGTCATATAAAGGGCTATTAAGTAGACAATGAAACAAAAGGCAATTAGGCTTCCACACCGTAGAAAATCATGGAACAACAAAATCAAGAAAGAAATGTAAATGGTTCATATGTAACCTTTTACTAAAATTCCAATATGTGACAAACGCCTCAATTATTCTTAAGTAACAAACCTATATTTCACATCTATGAGCTCAGAGTTTTGATTTCTAAAACTCCCAAAGAAATTTATAGGTGAGTGATATTGTGGATCCATCATAAGCCTAATACATCACTGAAGCACAAAGATCCAAACCCATGACTAGAGAATTAATAAGACAAGATAACTAGTAATGTATACCGATGAAGAATTGACAGTGTGAAATTTGTAAGAATATAACTTTTTGTAAATACGGATAATAAAAAAGAATCAATATAAAAACATAAATAAAATAAAAACTTCAAAAACTTTTAGGTGTAATATTTTTACCTTGTAATTATTGAAGAATAAGAATCATGGCACACTTTTCAATAAAGAGAGTTTCGTGTTGATCTATTAGGAAGGTGAGTTCACGTGTGCAAGTTAACGGACTAATTTTCTAACAATTTTTTGGGAGCAAGTTAACAGACTAATTTTATTAGTTAATATATCCAACCAAATTTCACAATTTCAAAAGATTTCTTTCAGAAAAGAAATGCAGATAATCAAATGTTGCCCCAATCCATAAGAAGGTAATGCTAAGTGTTGAAAAGAACAACCAGCTGTTGGAAATCCCTAGAAGGCAAGTTCAGAATTGGGTTTGGCATCTTAAAATTCAAAAGGACAGAACTAGTTCTATATAAAAAACAAAAGTTTATTGTACAGCTGACTTTTGAAGCTTTTAAGATCAGTTCATCAATTGCAAAGAGGGATCTACTTTTTGTGTGGATTAAGTAGCTTTGATGAACAAGTCTGCAATGTTAATCAGCTCTTGAGACCAAAAATAAGTAGAAAGCAATCCTACAATAACGAAATATTGAAATTCTGGAGAAGAATGACCGTAAAAGAAAGTGCAGATGATATGGTAACAGCAAACTGACAGAACGCATATTACATGATTTGGACATGGGTGCTGAGAGCAGGACTTAGGTCCAGTAAAGAGGGAATTTCAGAGAAGGTAGAATAAAAGGGAGGACCAGAAGGACCTTAAAGGAAGTAGAGAAAATAGATCTCAAAGTGATCATTTATATTCTTGGATAGGAGCAGTTGTTGGACAACACTGGTCAATGCAGACTGATAAAAATGATATGAGGTTTTGTTCATAGCTGTGGCTTGACATGCTCCCAAGACAGAGCATAAAGCTATTAACAATGCAGGCTTTCCTATTTATTTGAGCTATTAGTCTAAGAAAATGAAAAATACTGAAGCAACTTTTGGCCCATGAGTTTCAACCTATCCCATAGCTGACCAGTTTCACTGAAGGCATCAGGAGGAACACCGCTAACAAGAACTGGAAAACCACCCCTATCCTGCAACACAGATAAAACACAATGATGCCATAATGTTTGGAAAGCTTAAATCAAAAAGACTGTTGATAATCTCCAAATTTCATGTGAAACACATACCAGCAAAAATAATTTTTTGTTTGCCCAAACATCAGCACTGTGATATCCGACATAAATAGGCATGTCACCCATAATCTTAATTCCCAACTTCTTAGCATACCTGCGAACTCTTTGCCATTGCCTTTGAAATAAAAATTGTTGAGCAATAAATATGTCAATCTGCACGATAGAAAGAGATGTTTTGATGGAGTCATGAAATATTCCATTTAGCTATTTCATGAGAGAGAGGGTAGAATCAAGAGGTGCCTACAAAATCCTTGTGGTTTTGATATATGTCTTCCAAGGCGCAAAGGTGGCGATTTTTTAAAGGTTCCGGCCAACCATACCAGGAAAATTTATCAACACTATGGTCAATTGCAGCAAAAAGAGCAGCATCTTCAAGCCAACCTAGGTAGGAAAAAAATAGTATGAGGACTAAGACCCCCAGTCCATGAAGGTACTTAGGAAAGAAAATAAAAAACTTAAAATTTTGAAAGCAACTCTGCTCATCTATGCCAAGCTCACACACACACACACACGCACACACATGTACAAATGGCGCAATGCATAAACACTCATGTACAATGGCACAAAGTCTGCATGTGTTAGGGATTGATAATGTTGGATGATTGGAGATAAAAAATCAGAGAAATTTTTGGAGAAAACCATACATTAAAAGGGAATCTCTCTCACACACACATATAGAAAAACGTAGGGGGAAAAAAAAAGAGGATAAGTAATATGCTTTCGTGGCACAGTCTTATTCATGCAGCAAAACGTGTTCAGTAGGTAAATATTAAATCTTAAAATCATAAGAAAAATGGGTGCTGCATGGTTTTTAGACCTACATTTAGAGTCTTTTCTCTTGATAATAGAAGTGTAAGTACTCTTCAAACCAAGATGGTTCAAATGGGATTATGGATTGACCTGTATTAACAATTAACCATTCTTGGGAAGCTAATATCCATAAACCTCAAATACAATCCATAAACCTCGAATACAAAGAGACTCATGTTACAAAAAAACTAAGACATTGTATAATAATATCAAGCATGCCAGCTAAATCTACTATAATGCATGCCAACACTGGATAACATAGCCCCTCTTTTTTCGAAGAGTGCTCCTGAGCTCAAAGCAAACAATTTCCTTCCAAACCACCCCAATCATCAACATACACAAATCTTAGTAAAAAAAACATGGTTTGAAAAAAAGAAAAAACAAATACAGGTTTTATTAGTGATTCAAACTAACAAGAACTTTAAAAATTCTGGTTTGATTTTATTCATTAAATATATTAGACACCCTTCTTGTCGCCCAAATCAGTCTAGAAACAATGGACCCATGAATTCCTAAACAGGTTTATAATCTACATGCTAAACCAAAACAAAATTTATAGTGATAGCAGAAACAAAAAATCATCCTTCCACTGTAAGTTATAAAGATCTACCTGAGACCTATCTCAAGAAGCCATATACATTGGGCTACATCTGTAAATAATGGTATAACATCTTGATTTGATTTGGACAGTTCTTTCCCTTCTCCTTCTCTTGTATGAGTTGAGTTTTATTCTAATTTCTTTGTTTCTCCTATCTTGCGACTACACCTACATGGACAATCTTCCTTTTTTTGCACAGAGATCATTGCATACAGTACTTCCATGTTTCCGCTAAAATATTTATAATGTTTTAAGTAAAACTACTAAATATAATGAAAGTACTTCACTGCAACTATATATTTAAGCAAGGACAAAAAGTCTACACAAGCTCCAACCAAAACATGCCCGTGCACCATCATGTTGCGAAACCTTTACAAAACAATCTCCTTCAGTAATCCTCTTGATTCTCTCTTCCTGGATAATGTTGAGAAAGAGATGCAAACAAAGAAACCCATCAACTATATTTTGGGGTTGCTTTTTTTTATGAAGCACATAAATAAATAATTTATTTGCAAAGGAACATAACCCGAAATATTTTACAGGTTGATGGGATCACAGAATTTCATTAAATACCCTTGAATCTGTCACGTACAACAAAGGCAGAAAATTTAAGTGACCTACCCTGAGTTACAATGCTTTAATATATATTCAACTAAAAGATGCTTTATCAAAATAAATCACTTAATCATTTCTGCAACATAAATATGCAGAATAAAAATCTTTACAATAAAAAGTACATGATTGATTGTAGTGTTTATATATGTCATAATGTTTTACATACTAATATGTCTGCAATGTAATTTAACCATTCATGAATATATCCAGAAAAAACTGAAATGTTGTTAAACACATTCTCGGTTCTCCAACAATAACATGTCTCAAAACTAAGAAAGACTAGAACCAACAGTGGATCAAATCGAATAGTATTTTACATATAATTTATCCAGAGACCTACATGATTCTCTCACTCCACACTAGTTCCTATGTCACATTCCACTGGTTTTTTTTTTCAATATTATCTAAAGCCTATTTGTCAATTTCTATGCTTCTTGCAGTTTGCAGATATATTAACATTTTTAAGGTGTATTCAGTATGTTTTTCCCATTTCCTAGCATTAATAGAGATATATGGCCATGATATCTTCAGTCATCATATATCAAGAAAAGATGAAAGTTCTTACAATGTTGACTTGAGTAACTAATCTTAAATCATGTGAACAAAAAACAAAGGCATCACATGCATAATGCTACTAGAAACTTTCATTGCCTTGTTGGTAACCATAGAAGAGAATTCCTCTTCAATGAGTGAATATAAAAGCATTCATTGCTGTAAAATTGGTATAAGCATTTGATACTATCCGAAATGGAGCATATGGAGCCTTGTTTTTGTGTGAATAATTAAAAATAGAAATTATTTGGGACTTCTCTTTTGGTAGCTTTATATTACAATGTTTATAAATGATGACACTTTTTTATCAAATAGACATCCTTTATGATTATCACTCTTCGAACAATGTCACACGCACACAAACACACACACACACATGCATAGAGAGAGAGAGAGAGAGAGAGAGAGAGAGAGAGAGAGAGAGATGAGGGGCACAATCCATGTGATGGCACAGAAATATAAACTGATCAAGTACAGTGTCGTGCCTCAACAATTCCCACTATTAGTTGATGACAATTGCTTTATAAATTATAACTATTAGTTGATGACAATTGCTTTATAAAGTACAGTCCAGACAGACTCAACTCCATCCTTCAACAAATAGTAGAAACCACCTAGACTGCATACAGATAACAGTACCGGTGCAGCAACCTATTGTTCAAAAATGAGTATAATACCTGAAATTCCAGGATCTTTACGAAAGTTGTCAAGATGTTTCTTGAGCTCCCCTCGACTTTGAAGAAGCCTCTCTGCTGCCTAACATGGATCAAAATTTAGCCAGAATCATCGTCCAAATAACACTCCATTAAAATTAATGCCAACACATAGTTAAAACAGTTTGTATTCATCCCATGATCTTTTAATGGCAAAATTAGTATACATAAAATTAGCTGGCTGATCTTAATCACACAGTCATTAAAAATGTCAATCTGTAATCTCATGCCGTGGTGCATGCAAAGTGATGGTTAGAATCATTATTGTAATGCAGCCCGCTTAAAAAGCTTTTAGGTGATAGCAATACCATGATAATATATTTACACACTGCAATCTGTCTCAAAAAAGATCAATTGGAGTGGACCCACTTGACAATTATCTTGAAAAACTGAGATTGATCGACAAAATGTTATCAGCCTGTTAGACATAAACTAGTGGCAATGTATCCCATAAAGCAAAAACATATACAGTCACAAAAAAAAACTGGCCTTATGAGCAAGATACCCACTCGGTTGGACATATAAGATCATTTAGATTTTCTACAACCTACAAAACTCACACAAGGAGAAAAAAAGGAATACAATCATGTAACTGTCATAATGCAAATATCGTACGATAGCTTATTATACTGGCATTCTAGAACCTGCATGTCTTAACAAATTACAACTATATGTGGTTCACATACCATTAGAAGACAGGCTAATAGAACAATACTAAATGGATCTACTAAATAGGAAGAAAAGAATAGAACAAGCACATATTAAGTCCTACAGTAGCCCAAATACATCGCAGATAGTCTTACATGTAGATGAAATATAATCATCTTCTGGAATGACATTTACATTTTCTAATTTATCAAACCTTTTTATTAGTGCCTTCCCACCAGAAAGTTCATATTTTTGTACCTTTTTCTGCTTTTAGTTAACAGAATTTCATATGTTTGTCAACATATGCACAAAGAGTCAGGTTCAGTTAAATCACTGGTTTTACTCCACAAAGTTGCATCTCATCATAACAGGGAAGTTCAATGTCTTAAAGACTTAAATATTATAATGAAGTCATCATGATGAATGCAACATGAGTGTGGAAACCGCACATAAGGTATAGTCAAACAAAAACAATGATCCCTTATAAGTCGGTCAGCAAGTTCCCAATTGATGATTCACTTCACCAGAAAATAAGCAAAAAATATGACAACACTGCAGTTCAGCACCATCTACTAACCTTTGCTATTATAGGATCTTTTACATTTGCTACACTTGCAAATTCAACATGCTCCATTTCCCTAGCATTAACAGCAGAGAATTGTGAGATCCTATAAAGAAATCATTTCTTAAAGTCATATGCTGATTTTGAGGGCATATCAAGCAGTTGGAAAGCTCACATCTGCTCTGGAAGTTCATCCTTCATCAGTAAGCCATCTTTAACTAGCTCCTCAAGAGAAATCAGAAGGGTGTTACCACAATTTGCATCCTGCAAATAATTATCAAAAAATATTCTAATAATCTGAGCAAGAGAAGATGACTCTCAACAGAAAGAATCCATGGAGACGGAAGAATTATAATGTATTTTGGCCTCAGTCTTTATTAAAGTGCACCCCTTTTTTGACCCTATAGAGATTTGAAATAGGGATGGTTACCTGCCAGTGTATTGTTACAGTCTCCTTCCACAATGAACTATTTTCACGTTCATTCTGCTAGTGTATGATTTGCTTTTGGTTTATATACAACAAGAAGTTCTACGGCATAAGAAGCAGCTAATGGAACAACAGCTGTGATTCAAATACTATTTATTGAAATGTTGCATTAATGTCACTAATACATGTAGCATATATAAAAGGTAATGTAATGCAGTACAATTTAAATTTCTTTCTTTTTCCTTGAGACATTTAAGATCACCTGGCCTGCATAGGGTGATCCATCTTCCCTGGACTTCCTCCCTGGAGGTACAAGTGGAAGAACCTTCACAAAAGAAATCTTAGATAAAAATTTCAGAAACGTCATTATATCAAAAGCACTCAGCAAATCTGACAAAACCACTTAAGGAATAAAACCACATGCACACGCACACAGGCAAAGGTCAGGTCAGTTTGGTTGCACGCAAGCAGATCTGCAATTCACAAAAGTCATCCAAGCAATCCATTTTCCAAATTTTGTGCATATATAATTCATGTAACTAAGGTCATTCACATACTCATCTCTCACTTTCCAGAAGTAACTTCAGTTAAAGAAGTTCAGAAGTCACTTCAACCATTTGAACATGATGATATTTAGAACTTCCACTATGTTTTGATCATCGTTCATCATGATTAATAATATCCACAGATGGCTCATGACTCCTAAGCATAACAGACCATCGCAATTCTGTCACTTCAAAAGACTTAAAGCAAGCCGTTAACTATGATAACTCAAAAATTTGTCTCCTATTTTCAAAAAACAACTTCAGCTGAAGTAAGCTTTGAAACCAGTTCTTCAACATGAAAGTGACTGTCAAAAAACAACTTCAGCTGAAGTAAGCTTTGAAACCAGTTCTTCAACATGAAAGTGACTATATTTGAACTTTTATTCTCATATCTGACCATAGTATGATTGAGCAATTCCTTGTATAGTAAATGTTAATAATCATGCTTGACCAAATCATTGGAAACCAGATCTCGCTTTGCAAGAGATCTCATCACATGAACTCACCGGCATTACTCCCCACATTCATATTGATAATACTACCAAACTAGCTCATTTCCTTCGGAGAACAATTTTAAATTCTCGAAATCCTAATCATTATCGGTGAGAAGACCCAAAAACACAACACCATTGACTGCCTGAAAGCTAACATCCTCAGACCATTAGAGAAAACTCTGGCAAGTAGAACCGAGAGACACATGATCCTTAACCTTCCAAATGGGGAAGTTACGACAGTTAATGGTAGAACAAAAACAACAGGATCGAATTTGGTTAACACTAGAACCGGGCAGACGGCGATCCGACCCTTCCCTCCACTCGATTTGGTTTATGGGCCCCACGAACTAAGTCCCATAATCTCAGAATAAAGCCGGGTCGGTTGGACCAAATAAATTTAGTCTAATCCAAAAAAGGGTGGGTCTAAAAGAAATTTTGGACCAGTCCAACGCATAATTTCCCTCAAAACTCAGACCCGACAGATCCACTTTCCGGCCCAAGCCTATAAACCGGATCCAGATATATTTTAACCTGGACCCGATCCGACCCACTTAAAAATCTCGAGGTTAAAAACAAACAGGAGACAAGCGGTTCGAGAGAGTGCTGGAGTTTCGGACCTGCCAGACGGAGCAACCGGCGGAGTGGAGCCAGTCCAAGAAGCGAAGCGCCTCGTCGCCGAGATCCCCGATCCCGTACGGCCCCGGCAGCGAGGTCGGGTGGAGCAGCACCCCAGCCCGCCGCCACCGGCTTGGGTCTCCCGCCGGAAGCCACGACGCGTAGTCCTCTGGCAAGTCCTCCCCGGGGCGGAGGGCCAGATCTTCCGCCAGAGCCGCGCCGGCCGCGGTGGGCCGTCGATTGGGCCATCGAGGGCTCCTCTGCGGCCAAGATCTCAGCCCTAAGGTTCGAGGCGTGGTGGCGGGAAAGGAGCGGGTGGTTCGGACGGTGGAGGAAGTGGAGGAGATGGTGATGAGATCGGAGGAGAGGAGGAATAGCGATTGAGAGAGAGCCATTGGACACGCACGGCACTGAGAGAGAGAGAGAGAGAGAGAGAGAGAGAGGAGTGATGGGTTACAAAGCGAAGAAAGGCAAGGAGACACGTGGTCAGAAGGGGACATTGGATCACGGGTGCGGAGCCGGGTGCCAAACTCGCATAGAATGAAGTTTCTATGCGGATACTATTTTCTTTTTATTATTATTGGTGGTAAAATTCTTTTCTGCCACGACTTTGAATAGATCTCCTCAGCTGGAGTCGTGTACTCATCTGGGCTGGCCGGCATTTTGATTGCGATTCGACTACATGGGGATGTAAATGGATGGCATCTGGGTTTAAATAATGTATGTAAAATTCAAATCCAAACCCAAACCCAACAACATGCTCAAGTTTGAATTTAATTTTAAATAATTCTTATTAAATTCATTTTGGATTCAGATCAATAAATAAATATACAGTGACTCTATATTTCAAAATTTTATATTTTTATATTTTATATTTATATTTTTTTATATTTTTATATTTTTATATAAAATTTTTTATTTTATATTTTGTGGCAAAACAACCTTCTAATAATGCAACTTCTAATCAAGCATCAGAAGAAACAAGAAAGAGGAAGAGAAGTCGCACAAACATCTATATGGGGAAACATTATAAAGTATCATTAATTTGTCTTTCATAAAGACGTTTTGGATGATTCATGAATAAATCATAAAAATAATTAGTAAAAGTATCAATTTAGCATAATCAAATCCTGCGAAGAATTTTTTTTTTTTCTGTGAAATTAAAACCGATACTCATACATGTAAAAAATAAAAGAAATGTTCATAAAAACATAAATTTATGGTAAGCAAATCTGTGGAGGATAATTCTTTTATGGACATAAATTTATACCGAGTAGGGAGATTTCTAGTATGTACTAGCTCCTATGCATGGAAGAGGCCCGGATTACGGATAAGCGGACAAGCCAAGATAGAAAGGAAATGATGCAAGCAAAAAATGTTTTGAAGAACAGAAGAGCGATGCCAGGGGGAACCCCTTCCGGCACAATGAAGTCCCTCCCACCACATGAAACTAGGAGATTGACGCTACCCAGAATCCATTAAATGAATATTGAATTTCCAGGCTAGCGTTAGGTTGGTTAGAGAATAATTTGTATGCTATAAAATATTTGAATCTAATGTTACCAAAAACAAATATTTGAATCTTATTGGAGTAAGTTAGCCAGCCACGGAGGCAATGAGGAAACCAGAACCCTCCGATGACCTCGCGAATAACATATCTTTTTTCCCCTCCAACTAACTTAGAAGTTGACATGCAGTGGAATGCTACTCAGTCACATAGTTTCTCTTGGGTCAAAGAAAAATCACACAGTTTCTCAGACCCGCTTGAAACCAATCGCCAATTTATGCCCAACCCTGTGCATTGCGCTGAGTCCTACAAATGACGCCTCCAACCCATTAAAAAAAAAAAAAAAAAAACAAGCAGCTTGCAAAGTAGATGGTAACAGACGCTCGGCTCTGTCTAATTCTCAGATGAAAAGGATTCAATTGCATTAGTTCCATTTAGAAGATTATTCAGTCAACGTACTAATCGACTGATAATTGAACATTGTTCTCCATTTGAAAAAAATATAGCTTTTCTAATACAAGAACAGAAAAAAAAAAAAAAAAAAGGCTGAAAAAAGTGAAACTGCTGCCACTAACAAAAGTCTGCAGACAACGTGCCCCCGCAGCATATTTTCTCAAGTACAGAATAAAACTAACATTGTAAGACAAAATTCCTTGCCAGCCTATATTATAACCCGTGACCCAGTTTAGCCTTTTTGGATTGAAAGAAGAAAGATTATCTCCACTTTACATCTCCTATTTACAAACTAAAATGCCTTGATACTACAAAATTCACCTGCAGCGTCCTATAGCCATTTCTTCTCTCAATCCTCCTATAAAACCCCATAACTTCGGGGCCTATATATTATATTCTATTTTTATCTTTATACAAGTACTATCCCTGCAATCCAATCCTTTCTGAGCCACTGTCCAGTGATGTTGGTGCTTCTCTTCCAAAAAAAAAAATTGCAACTTTGCCGGCCCTTTACCAACCATATTTTGCCAATAATTTCGGCTCGGTCAGGTAGCAGGCGTGGATGATACGAGCAAACGCCTTTTATGCACCGGTGTTTCAGCCCAAGTTCTCCAACTTGCAGTCCTTCAGGTCCACCCTCATTACTGCGGTGACCTTTGCATTACAAAAGAAGCACCTCTGGCTATTCAAGAGGTGCCTGGTAATGCAGCCAAGGCAAGACCTGTGACGACAGGGCTCAAAAAAGGCATCACAATCACAGGCATAACAGATGCAGCACTGGTTCTCCCCTTCATCATCTGTGCTGATTCCTAATTCTCCTATCCTATCTAGTGCCTCTGTTCTGCTTCTCAGGTAGTTCAAGAACTCCTCGAGCTGCACTAGTTTTGCAAGAGAAGCATCCCCTTGCAGGACATTGCTCTGTATAATTGCAAAAATCAAAAACAATTTAATGCAACGCATCAGTTTGTGAGAAGCAAAAATTATAGAATTTTAGTACATGAAGATATTTGTTATACACATGCTTATAGGGAAGCAATAGAATGGAGGATTATGCTGTCCACTTTACAGAAGATGTTGCACATCACTACATTTCATGGTCTTCTGCAGTCAGTGGCTTATACCAAACATCATGCAGTCAATAATCACATCTGAGTTCCAAGCAACAGCAAATTGGGAAGGAGATTCTAGTTTTAGAATGAAGTCTGACAATATTGCTTCGGTAATGTCAGTTGCCAATAATGAATTATGACTAAGATAGGAAGATGAATAGCTCATGATATCTAGATACATGGTAATTTTTTTTCTAATGGTAAAAGTAAGCAATTTTCGATGAAAGATACAAGCTGCCCATCAAGGTTTGGTTGAACCCTTCAGTTTCAGTTTCAGAGATTTCCATCTAAGTTCCGGGCTTTTGGTGAAAAAAACATTCAAAAATATATATATATATACAGAAAATAAATGGAAAATAAAACAAGCCAAGAATACCAATTATCACAAAACTTTGGGGAACTCATAATGTTTGGTTTCACCAGATGAATGCATGTTTCAAGCTCCAAGTCTGATAATGCAATAGCATACAAATTATATTAGCTACCGATTAGAATGCTACAAAATTGTGTTATACATCAATTTAGCATTTGATAATATCATTCTATTTTCTACTAAAAATCTAATCATCAAGACATGGCTATGTAAATATCTAAAGCAAAATATACAAAACTAAAAGATAAAATGGTATGCCAATACAAATTTAATATGACAAGTAATCTCAGACCAAGCTCCAAAAAAATTGAGATTCTATCACTCCATACCATCAAGTCCTTAGCCTTTTCAATCCAAATTCTCTCTGTGACATTTTGGCTTCTTGTAATTGCCATGGACCACACCACAAAGTCAGCCAAAGATATTATTTTTAGGTTCCTTGGCCCTGTATAAATATACCCAAGATTTCCTCGATACAACACCAATGTGGGACTGTGTTAGACACTCACCTCTAGCACCTAGAATCTGTGTTGGATACATATGAGTCAAATACACATTGTACACTTGGATATTTATCAATATTTATCAATTGCAGTTCTTAGACATTGATCGAGAGCAGACTCCTCCATTGATGAGTTAGAATCACTATAATATTTTTAAAATAAGATTTTCTTCTTTTAGAGATTGATTAATAATGTACATACTAAACTGATTTCATAAATCATCATTTTCCTAAAATCCGAAGCTACCTAGGAAATTTGGACGAGGAACATGTATGTTGAAAGACCATAACAAATAATATCTTTCACTGCTTCCTTTTATACAACACTTAAAATATATAGTTGAGTCAATATTAATTCTTTTTGACATATTGCGTATCTTCTTTTTCCCCTCTTGCCAAGTTAAACACTCAGAATCATGTCCCAATTCGATTCTCATGTTCGTGCCCATGTCAATGCAACACTGCTAAAAACACACCCATAAGGATCCTCACATAATCCCCTTGTTTAAACTCTAGCACGAGTGGCATCCACGAAAGATCCCAGTCTAACCAAATCCAACCACAAACACCACAATAGACACGTGATCAGCCTCAAAAGGGTCTGTCATGTAGAGTCCCATACTCCACATGAACCATAAGGTGGGTCTGCTTTAATACTATTTGTAGCGACTCAAAACCTCACCCAAAAGGGCTAGCCAAAAAGTCTTATTTGGATCTCTTGGCTCTATATAAGTACCTAAGATTTCCTTAATGCACAACCGATGTCGGACTCAACACATTGCCATATTTGTCCTCCCATAATGAAGGAGACTTAATTAACATGTTCTTTCATTTTTCTAGAAAGATCAGAATTTGAAACTTCTTTCTCCAACTTAAACTAACCCATCATAAGCAGCATTGACAACAAAGAAGCTCTCGCAATGTCAATAAGTTGAGTATTGCAGGTGGACGCAGAAAAAATTGTCCTGACTTGGCCAGCCTTAAAAAGGGTGTGACTAGGCATGGGTTTCCAGCTTAAAGGATCAAATCTGGCCTAGAATCCATAGCTTAAATATTTTTCTGACCCGACTCAAGCAGATTGGAAGTTCAATGGCCCAGCCTAAAACATTAAGAAACATTTTCTTCCATCATATATAGAGCTGAATAGGCAGCTGAAAGTCAACAACAAACATCTGTTCTTTACTTCCATGGGCAATCCTAATCTAATCCCATCACTTTTCTTGTGATCAGCCCTTGCCTCTCTCCTTCCTCAATCCACTCTAACCCATCAATTCCCCTCCCCCCCACAAGCCACCAGCATGCACCAGTGCTGCATGGTCACGGATACTAGAATCAGTTTCAGACATGTTTTCAACTATCTCATTCAGAATGAGTGAGAATGGGAGATAGGGGGATACTGGAGATAAAATAAAAGATATTATATATATTTATTTCTTTAAACATTGTTTAAATATTTTAATATTTAAACAATTGTTTGTTAAGATCTTTTAACATAGATACTTTGAATCAATTAAAATATATATATATTTATCCCAATTTAACTTAAGGATATAAGAAAAATTATAGTTTGCAAACTTGTTTCAATTCCTTGAGCCATCTGTAAAAAGATCAAATAGTCCTAATATTAAAATAGGGAATCAAACTCATCGTTGAAAAGATTCAATGCTTTTCCAAGAGTGATTACCAAGGAACTTCATGATTATGAATGTGTCTGATGCGTATCGAGTTGACACCAATTTTTTGAGCTGAACAGGAGTGTCTAGGTAACACGGGCATGCACCACTAGGATGATCTCCTCAGCGCACCATCCTCCCTTTATTACTTCTCTTGCCACTGCTAGTTCCCTTGTTCCTCTCTCGACCTCCTCCCTTGCCACTAGTGATTTCAAGGGCTCCAACTCCTTGTCCTGACCACGACAAAATCCAACATAGCTTCCTTTCTCTTTCTCCTCCATCAGTGTCAATTCCAATGCTCCTCCCTCCCTCCTCTATGCTATGGTTGCAACTAAGAATTTAGATAAATCAACCCATTCCTTAGGTTCAATTGGCCAGGCCGGGTTAGTTCAAGCTTGGAGTCTAGCTTTCGAGCAGGACACCATGATGCAGCATAGGATGCAACCAACAAGTACTATAACCAGCTAGACCAAGCCAAGCTCAAAACTAGGAATTGGTTTTGTCCAAAGGCCCAAAATTTTAAACTTTAATGCTCAATGAACAAGGACAATATTAAGTGCCCTACAATGTTATCCAAAGAGCCAGTGAATTGTCAACACACTAGCCAGACAAAAGAATTGATTGTAAATTGCATGCAGTGAAATCTGTCAAAGTCCATGACACAAGAATTTAGATTTTAAAAAAATAGTGATAAATCACAATTGGGACATGAAATATGGTCTATTATGTTTCTCCAACATATAATCAGAGAATATTGGAGTGCCAAATGGCTCTAGAATGTTTGCTTCAATTCCCACGCTCATGCTCTATACTTCCACCAACCTCCAAAGACTAAGCATCTTAAATTACAGTTGTATTCTATCAAAACCAATTATACTTCAATTGAACTACTCCATTAGAAGTTCTAACATCTCCAGGTCAACATATCATGTGTTTGCTAAAATGCGACACTAAGGAGATTACCAACTCCTAAATTTTTCAAGAGATTTACTTCACTGCATTAGGACTACAATCCACTCGCACTCTCTTTTGGTTCAACTGCTATTTTCTAGAGCATTATTACACCATAGTAACTTCCATGATAATTTATTGTTATATGATGATTAGCTATTTGGTTTTTCCTTTTTTTCCTTTTTCTTTTTTCGAGAGAAATTCTGTGTTGCTTTGGCAAGTCCATAATTCAAAATCAAACAGAAGATCAAGCACATGAGATTCAAGAAATCTAACCCAATCATAGCTCAAGAGGTATTGAAATCCAAAATGAACTGTAGCAGGACAATCCATGTTTAAGAACACCGCTACAACATCATTCAGCTCCTGATTTCCATAATCCGCACTTGCATCCATGAGGTTAAGGATGATGCCAACAAGAGGTGCTAGGATCATGGTCCGACTTGATTTCTCTTGATGTTGGCCAGGTCGCCTAAGTAACCTACAAAAGGAGCATAAAAAATAAATTTAAAAAATAGAACCGGAGAGAGGAAAGAAATTGTGAAGACAATGTGCTGACTTGACCTTTTAAAAATTGATGATAAAATATTTTTAAAATATAAAATGCAACGGAAAAAAAATCAAGTCAAGAATTTAATGTATCATAGATCAATAAAACAAACTTTTGCAAGTGAATTGGCACTTAGGCCCTGTTTGGGATTGATGTTGGTAGTAGAGTTTTTGGAAGTAAAAGATTTTAGCAAAAAGCTGATTACTATTTGGTAATTACATTTCTAAAGTGCTATAGAACTTATACATCTATTTGGTAACCAAATTAAGAAAGTGTTTTTAGTATGTCAAAATAAAAGGCAATGCATAGTGTAGTGTAGTATAGTATAATGTAATACCATACATTATTACATAGTAGAATACTATTATAATATAATATAATGAAATAAAATATATTATCGTATTATATAGTATAACATAATGATATGATATGATTATTAATGTATTATTACATATTAAAAAATTATTACATAGTATAATATTATTATAATAAAATATAATGTAGTACAAATACAATATTGTAATATAATAATATTACATTATATTTCATTAGAATAATATTTTTCTATACAATATAAAATTAATATAATAATATAATATAATATTACTATAATAATATAATGTAATATAATAATGTAATAATATGATATAATATATAGAGAACCAAAGATAAATCTCTAATTCTACTTTCAACTTAAAACAGCTCCCCAGTTGAGTTTTATGTAAAAGTAGCTTCCCATTCCAAACATAAATTAAAAGTAACTCTCCATTTTTGACTGAAATTATCCTTATACCCTTATACAATAAGGCAGTATTACATTATATTAGTGCAATATTCTTTGACAATAATGCAGTATTACTTTATTATATTATATTAGTAGAGTATTCCTTAACAATAAGACAGTATTACATTATATTAGCATAATATTCCTTTATAATAATGCAGTGTTGCTTTATTGTATTATATTAGTACAGTATTCCTTTATAATAAGGTAGTATTACATTATCATAGTATAGTATTACTTTACAACAGTGCAGTGTTGCTTTATAATAGTGTAACAGTGTAGTATTACCTTATAATAGTGCAATACTACTTTATAATAGTGCAGTACTGCTTTATAATAGTGAAGTACTGTTTTATAATAACGCAGTATTGTTTTATAATAGTATAATATTGCTTTATAAATGCAGGGACAATTCGATCATTTCATGCTATTTGGGGAGCTGCTTTTAAATTATATTTCAAATAGAGAATATTTTTACTTGAAACTTAAATGGAGAGCTACTTTTAAGTTTAAACTCAATTGGAGATTTCTCATTAGTTTACCCTATAATATATCTATTATAATAAACAATGCAATTACATGATCTGTTCATGACCATTTTGGTCACTATGAAATTTTCATTAAACCATTAACAGCTTTCTGGCATCAGCCAAGTAGATCTTTTAGGGAAAAGCTCCAAAATAGAGCTTCTCTCAATGGCTGTTTTTCGGCTTTTTAGAATCTTAAAGTACTTATTTTTTTTTTACCAAACACCACGATATATCCTCAAAGTACTTCTCGCCTTTCAGAAAGCACTTTCTATTCCTCCGAAAGTATTCTCAAACAAAGCCTTTGTAGTTAGTGCCGCAATCAAAATTCCACTTCTTCACAAGACAACAGATCAAAATTACTTCCATAGCATCAACTAGTTCTTAAATTTCAAGGAGAATGAGTAAAGTGAATTCTAGTTCAAAAATCTAAGGTTTTAAATCCCTTAGAACGGGACTATCCCAATTTTCCAATGGAATGAGATGCATCATCATCCCGCCCCGTCCCGACACTTAGGACAGAAGATGTCCCAAGACATCCGGATCAAGATGGTGGGATGCCAGTGGGACGATCCTGTCCTGACACATGGGATGATACCCTATCTCGATATCCCATGGGACGTCTCTCTAGGACCTGAATCCTCGCAAAAATCAACAACAAATTTATAATTTCAGCTCAATATCCATCACTTAATATCATCCTGATGGGCTTTTACAAAAATCTTACTTCACCACCGCTCCCATTAAGATACCATCAAATGTCAACACAGGTCTGTCTAGATCTTCATTTAGTTAGATTAACTTGAGGTCTCTATCTTACAGAGAATTACATGCAAGTACAGGTCCTGCCTCCATATTAGAATGTCAGATTTTCTTATACATGGCCATGCAATCTCATTAAATTTTCCACTCATTATACTCGAATCCTGCAACTCCAATTCTTTTAAGGGAGTTATTCAAAGTTTATCCTTTCTTCTCTAATCATGCATCTGGTTTGATGTTTCTCACATCTTATTGGTCTTCCTGCCTAACATTCTGATAAGAAAAATGCGCAAGTACAAAACAAGATTTTTAACTTACAAGTCAAAAAACTCAGCATCGGCACCCAAAATTATGTGGTTCAAAATAAAGATGACCAACTCTGTTAGCCTCCGAAGATTCATGTCAGGCCCCAAAATGAATGCTTGGGGGATCTCGTGTGTACAGAATTCCAGAATCCTTGCAAGACTGCATGAAAGATCAAAAACAACACCACATTTTCTTTGCTGCAAGTCACCGATCTGCAAAAAAGGGATTCCTCTCAGGATCCAACAAATCATTACAGAAGGAAAAAAGAAACAATAGCATCAAATTAGTAGCATTCAAGTTAGCAGTCAGCCAACCATAGGAAATATCATCAATGATCATGTAATTATGGAACTTAAATATTATGAAGTATAATGCACAGAGCAGAAATCCTGAATGCCAACAAAGATTAAGCATATTCTGAGAGCAACCATGAAACTCCATTCGGCAAATCAATGGACAAAACACTGTTTCAAACTGAAAATACACATCTGGTGACTAATCTACAAGTAGTGGTATCTTTTGATGAAATTTTTTTGACTAAATGAAACTAAAAGGGCCTCATTATGAAATATTGATTTTATTATTATCCCAATGGTGGATGCAGAAGTTTCTAAAGACCTACAATGAGAAACTGAAGATTTTCAGAACATGAACTACTCAATTAAACAAATTAATCACTAAAAAAGGAATGCAAATGATTTGCGACAGCAGACCACCATAATTTCTGTCACTCAGCAAATCAGAATTGCAATAAACCAGCTTATAAATCCATGCACCAGAAAATAACAAAAGGTAAACCTGATAACTCTCCTGCATCTCTCGAATGGACACAGAGAACTCAGTCATGCTCCAGCTAAGTGTGTTGAAAAGCCGATTAAGGAATGAAGAGAATAGCACTTCATCATGAATGCATGCCTCTCGTAGTAAGACCTTCATGATGCAAAAGGACCAAAACAACACATTACACAAAATAAAAAGGAAAGATACAATATAGATATAGTGAAAGTGATGAAGTATCATAGTGTTGTCTAACCTGGAAAAGTGCAGATGACGAAGTTTCTGCATGCTTTGAGGAACCAAATCCTGAACCTTTACATAGCTTTACTAGTATGTTCGTGACCGGAATCCAGGATCTGTTATCAAATGCCAACAGCAATGCCCTTGGGATTCTCCTAACAGCTTCTTTGTTATTCTCAAAAGCAACCAAATAATCCCTGTATTGTACTAAGACTGATATCGATTGGAGAAGAAGATCTTTTATGTCCGCACTTGATATTCGTGGATCATTGAAGTGCTTCACAACAAAGGTTATCTGATAACAAAACATGAAAAATTCAAACTATGAGTACCCTAGTCAAAGTATCTGAAACTGATAGAAGATACGCCAGGGAAACTGCATACTAAATCCTTATGAGGTTCTCCTAATTTAGATAGCTGGTCATGACATTAATTACCAGTTACTTCCAGTTTAGGTTGGTTGTCTGTTGTGATCACGGTCATTAATTATCTGCAAGGATCTCTGACTTTTTTACTGTATGATTATACAATTGTTCAACTTGAAATCTTTTTAGCAACCTTTAATCTAATCAGCAAAGCCTCATTGGGATGATCAAAGTGTTAGAATTAATAATATGAGACAATATTAGGGCAATATTGCTCATATGTCAACTTTAACTATCAAAAAAATCATCAATCAAAAAATATGGTTTATTTACAAACTCAGAGCATATTTGACTTTCCCAGTTTGGTTAATTTTACAATTTGCCACACCATTTTGTCAATCATCTCCTTCTGATCAGTTCTAAATTATACTTACAATTCATCCCAAAGATATTTATGTTTAACTTGCTTCCTATTTATCAAACATTTTAACCATTCATTATGAATTAAGATTATTCACTCGAACTTGTGATATATCTTTGTGAGACAGCTCTATATGTCATTTTATTAGACCCATTTTATATTATTGCTGCAAATAGCAAGATTGTAGCATACTTCATGCTCATAAATTCAGTTTTAACTAATACATAAGAAGCTAGTTAAGAATCTGGAAATGATTAAGTAAAATGAATAGAGAAGCATAATCATACTTTATGTAAACCCTCAATTTTCCTAGCTATAATAACAGTAAGCTAATTGACCAGTAAGACTAATGAGACCAAATAGTAAAGTGGCACTCTTGTTAAACTAGAAGATTTCATGGAAGCAAAGTATAGATCTACTGGTTTTGAAATCCAGCAGGACACAAGATCTATGACTCTCACCATTATCTTAATCATCAAGCTTATCCAACTACTTAGACACGCATGGTTACAGCATAGAATTTGAAACTGTAGCACCCCTAGAGAGCAGATCCATCGTTAGAATGAGAATAGTCAATCCAGAAAAACAACCCTAGGTGAATATATAAATAGTTGCCACGCACATTGGCCTGGCACAGTCTAGAAATTTAGGATTTCATGCATTAACCATGAATGTAGTTTGACTAGAAAAGACATGATTTATCCCTTGGCATGTTCTTAATTGTAAGAAACAAGCTTACCAATTCATATCTAGGACCAGTTAAAAAACTTGAAACAAATCTTTCCACAGAATTGGGAACGCAAGAGCAAATAATAAGACAAATGATGAAGTTTCTGATAAAATTTACTACAAGGTGCGCAAGTATTAACATAGCAACTTCCACATTGTGATGTATTTTCCAACATGTCAGAAAGATACATGGAATTTATCATGAGACAAAAGCAAACAATATACTGTGTATCAAAGTTCTTTTTAAAGTAGCATAGGCTTTCATAATGAACAAAGCAGACAAGGTTCCAAAACTCAGTTGCAGTTTCAGTTGCGGCTGGACAAGACGAGTTATCTTCTTGGCAGTTTCAAGAGTCATGGTGGTCTAATCTAATCTCAGCAGTATCATTTTGAAAATTATGTAACAATTGGAAATTTTAAATCAAAATCAAGTCAGTCAAGAGTTCTACATGTCATTTCAAACTACAATATCGCTTAGGACATTAGTTTTAGTATTATGAAGAAATCTAACATCTGGTAGTTTCCCATTGGAACAGAATTCTTTCTAAAAAAACAAAACACTGTGCCTGCATCATTCACAATCCGACATATTACTACAGAATATGTTATGAATTTCACTTCTCCTTTGAATCTCTTTAAAATATCCAATGATAAGCTTCCCAATGTTGCCAAGACTGGGATTGAGTAATGATTTGCAGAGATTAAATCTATAATGACCTTGTCTAGAATCTCTTTAAGAGCAGAAGAACATACAAAAACTTAATAACCCCCATATTTAATCCTAAAACTAATTCTAGGATCTCTTTCTCATTTCAGTTTTCACTCAAAAATGGTTTGGTTGTGTCCCACCCAATTTCCCATGATATGCCGCAAGTGAGCAAATCATACTACTAGTTGAACAGTTAATCAACCTTCATTACAATCCAGAAATTTTCAGCAAGAGTGAAGGGAAATCTAACTGCAGGTTGGAGATCAACGAAGCTTTGCAAAAGGTTTCATAGGACACCTTGAGCAAGACACGTGAAGAAAAAAAAAGAAAGAAAAGGGAAAAAGGTAAGAATGCTCTAAGGCTCTAACAACTCGAAAACATTTATGCATTTTTTTGCCACATAATTTCCCTCTATTAGATGTTGCCACATGTTAAAATTCTTTTTAATATCATATTCATAATTTAGATGAAAATCTAGATCTTTCAAGAAACCTATGATTTTAAACAAATCCAAACTGTCATGACAAGTAAAACAGTATACAACAACGGAACAAAACAGCTTAATCAAAAGCACCCAACTCTCAGCATCCAACCTTCAATACAACAAAGTGCATTAGCTAGCAGTTCCAACAAAGTGCAGCTCTATACATCCTCAATCCCCAGGTTCACCGATCGCAGACTATCACAATACCTCTTCGCCCCGAAATGTTCTATTAAAGAGAACCTTCATCAAAGTTTCATAGAAACAATTACCAAATAAGTCGCATCACATGATTGTCTTCTAAATACACACCATCATTGCCTTGCCTAACTAAATTTATACCCAGTCTCAAGATCTCACACTTTCTAAGATATACAAAAGGAAGACAGTCGTAACAAGACAAGCATCTCTCGCAACTCATACAAAACCTAGATTACATAACCATTTCTAAAATCACTTTTCATTAAACCACCAATTATATAATCCTCCAAAACAACTTGCAAGAAAGGGTAAAGCTTATTACCAAGCCATATAATCACACCTAAGAATGTGAATCCCTCTGCAGTAGACACATTAACACATATCTAGATGGTAATTGCCCTTCACCTTTTATCTTCCATTCAATAACTTTATTTGAAGCTTTTTTGATTTGTTGGCAACACTTACTAAGATTATAGACAGGTATAACCAAAAGACAATAGATGTCAAAACTCAAAACTTAAGCAAGGGTTGGTCTACCTCTAAAAAAAGTCTATTTCCAGCATTGCAAACTCCCATCAAACTTTTGTTCATAACCCCAACATCCTGCCCCAAGGTATCCAGATTCTAGAAGCAAGAGAGAGAGAAAGAGAGAGAGAGAGAGAGAGAGAGAGAGAGAGAGAGGTACTTCTATATAAAACAGCCAATCACATAATTAACACAGCTAACTAAAACCAGTTGTCAGTATCCACACCTCAAGGGCACTTTTCATCAGGTTTTCATGAAGCCCATGGCTCACTCAAACAACTATATTTAAAATAGAGAAAAGAAAACAAGTATTGCAATACTCTGACCATATTTCTCATGTAATTCATTTATATTCTACGTTGAGTCACCATGTCCAAAACTTCCCTAGCCAAGAAAACCTCTAAAAAAATCTCAAATAGTTCAAAGAAGGACATGGGAATACATCAAACAACAAAGTGAATAAAAAGTAATATACCTTTTCGTGAACCTTGGCTAATAAACTCCTAATGTGAACCATTTAAGAAAAGGAAATGGAAGTAGAACAAATGTGAACATATTGAACCCCCTTCATCCTGCCTCATAAACTACTTAACATAAAAAACAATATTGGATAATAGTACACATGGTAATCTGCCTTCTCCAAGTCAAACCTACAAAGTTTGAGCCTTCCAAAAGCAACTCACTCAGTGCAATGAGGAATGCAAAGAACGTAGGCATGCACTTGGAGACACATTGTCAAAGATATCAGTGTACCTGATACTTCTCATAGTCATTAGGGAATGGCACCAGCCATGGTTTTGAGAGATTGTTTAATAACTGATCGACACAATAATGTTATCCACTCCTTTCTTAGGATTTAAGAAGACAGATTTTGCATGCAGGAACATTGCAAGGCCATTGATTCTAGAAATATACATCAGCGCTTCAAATAAATTACCCATACAGATCTCCAAGAAGTTAGACAAATTTTTTTTTTCCTCCCAGGAAAATCTCTTAAGGTCCCCGTCCATTTCTGCAAATAATTCGTCATCATGCCATGCATATCTATAGAGCTATCCATCTCCAACCAACAATTTTGATTCTCATACACAATTAGCTGAGCGTTTCCCATATGCCAACTATGTGCAAAATAAGACACCATGTCACCTCCTTCCCATCAAATGGATTAAGATTTTTATCTTTGAGAGATTTCATTCCTTTTTAACTAAAAACTAAATTCTTCATTAAAACCAAGCTTTGACCCTCATTCATTTAAAAATTCCCTCGGAGTCTTGTCTAGAAAATTCTATGAATGTTCTTTCCTCTCCACCTTCATATTTACCTTCATGCTCTGGGATGCCCTTGCCACCCCCTCTGCCTACAATTTAAAGAGGCCTCTAATCCAAGGATGCTCTAGCCATGTAGCCATGTGGATCTAACAATAAAGATATTTTCTGTTCAAATGAGAAAGATATAATTCAAGGTTGGCCTATGAATGATAACTAGAATAACCAGTAGAATTGCCCCTCCCATTAATCATGCAGAACAAGCTAACCAATCATGGAGTCTTCACTCTAGAATTACTGAACCTACTCCTTATGGTTGGACATATTTCAAGTGCCCGTAAGATTACTCGAAGTCCTTCCCTTTCAACCTCCTCCTCATGAAAGAGAACCATGTGAAATAATTAGCACATATATACCTGATGTTGAGTCCTTCCAATGCCAAGAAGCCCTCTTCAATCCTCCCCAAAAATTCAAATAACTTGCAAGATCATTAGGCTCCTTCTAATTCCTGACCTCCATTGATGGATTAGGGTTCTCTTAGGAAATAATCCCATCATCACACAACATAGAATTTTAACCTAAAGATTTGTAACATCCATATTGCAAAAAAAAGAAAAGTTAAACAACGAACTCTTAAAACTAAAATATTTTACATATTGTACATATGTATTTTTAGTTTTCCATAATTTTGTTCATACTACCAGTATGAACGGCTCCGTTGGTTTTCTTGTTGCAGCTGTTAAACACTGACTCCAATCTGCAATATTATACATATCCATAGAACTGCATCTTGCATCTTATTAGTAATGTTACTATAACAAGAGAAGGATAAAAAGATATATTAAAGAGCAATGTCATTTAAATGCTTCTCAAAGGGAGGAAAGGCTTCACAGCTGACACATACAATTGGAGCAAGCCCGTGCTTGATAAAAATTGCAGAAGAAACGAAAGGAGGATCACTCCTGCGCAATGCATGAAAACAGTCAACCTGCAAAAAATAATAAAAGAGCCTTCAAATTAATTTGCCATCATCAAAAAAATTTACATGGAGATAAGAAACTACTGCCTGATGCACAGAAAGCCTGGTCATACTGCCTATACGTAAGTGATGCCAAAGAATGTGGGTCCTGACCACTTCAACACTAACTTTGGCATTAAACCTGGGCGCACAGCATAACCAGGCTGCAACTGCACATCTTTATGCACATAAGCATTACTCACAACAATATTATGTTAGATGCAGCCAGATGGGAGAAATCAAATATTCATGTACCAGGGATTCCACATAATATTCTGGAACATAAAGGAAAATAGAATCAGTATTGCTCAGAACCAAGAGTAGTTCCACAACCCACATGCATGTAGCATACATTCCTCTTTGCTTCCACCGAGAAAAAAGAGAAATGCGGTACCTGCAGTACATAAAAAAAATGGACAACAGCATTCAGATTGAAACAGCCACAATAGCAAAGGAACCAACAAAGACATCACAAAAATACATGTCACCACCCTTTATCACAAGAACTCATCAGCAAAAGAACTCCAAATCCATCTTCAAACAGTCAAAACTTAGTTAAAAAGACATATTTTATTTCTTTTTAAAATGAATTACACATCGACATATTTTATTTCTTTTTAAAATGAATTACACATCAGTCCTTCCAAACTACCACAACAGCATTGACAAAGCAGGAAAACCTATTATATGGAAAGCAAGCATTTGTTACTCATTTTGCTTATCAAGTGTCTTTTTTTTCCGTTGACTAACTAATAACAGATAGAATATGATACCTTATAAGGATCAAAATTTTCAATATACCATGACACAGCATTTACAATTCCAAAGCCAAGCCACCATCAATGCCAGAGGACCGAAGAAAGGCAAGTCTAGAAAACTGAGAATGCTCAGATATTTTAAGTATTTATATATTTTATACAACAAAGTAATGTCACATTAACAACTACAAAACCAAAGTAATGTCAGTAATACACAATCAAAAGATGACAGGTCTTAGAAAAGCAAGAAGGTTTCAGTAGAAAAAAGTATCAGACATCTTATAAATCATCATTATCTTTTAATGCTTGGCATAAAGCAACCAAAGACAATGCTAGCTTGGTACACACAGATACGGCATCCACCACAGATGTGCGATCCATATGGTGTCAGATATTTCTAATATTAGTACAAATAATGAAAACAGTGATTTAGGCACAATAATTCATATGACATAAAAATAAACCTTCAGAAGAAGTAATTCAATGAAACAGAAAAGACTGCAACAATTTTTCCTTCATAGAAAGACCATAAATAAAAGGGAAAGGTCATGATGTTCATCCTCATGGCATCATAAACAAGTATGAACAAGCTGGATGACAACTCATATGAGCAACTAAAAGGCATATAAAGAATCTTAAAATGTCAAATTGAAGAAATGAATGACAATTAGCAGAAAAGCTATGCACTGGTATCCTTACCATGCACATTGTCTGACACAATCAACTAATTCTTCACGATAAACATTGCGAGCTTCCTTTAAACGCTTTACTTGCTCGATGCAAGATCTTTCTCTTATTTGTTTATCAGTGTCATCTAAGAGAGAAATTGATTGTGACTGATGTGTCATGTAGTAGAATGCCTGCATTTCATGAATCTGTGTCAACTTTTGTTGATGGCATACAAAATGCAAAAATAGAATTTTAAATTCTATTTGGTGCAAAACCAATAGAAGATCAATTACAATGATAAAAAAGAAAAAGTTCAGAAAATTGCAATCAATTGGAATATAACTTCTTACAAGATTGTTCATACTTGGTGCAGGCAAATAAAACAAGTATTACAAATTTGAACTGGAAAACAAATTAAATTCATCTCAAGGTACAGTCAGATAGTACTACACAACATGAAGAAGCTCAGATAAGTTTCAGTTAATATACCATAATACTAATTAATGTCTGAAACTTGGATATTTGATGGAATTCTCATATTGTGACAAAATAGCAAGATTTAAACTTTTTAGCAGTCATGACATACAAGAAATCAATTTTGACACTCTTTTGCATGGCTGCAATCAGTTAAGCTAAGTGAGTTCATCCTGAAGCTAATAGACAACAGAAGTTGCTCCATATATTGCAAAGAAAGCTACAATGGATAACTTGCGCTCAAAGAGAAACACAAACTTAAAAAAAATAACACAAAATAGGTAATAGGAATAGAGTACATTTAAGCTTAAATTGACAGAACGAGGACTGAGGAGTTCCTCAGATCATCTATATTGCTGATAACCATTTGGCATTTGCTAAGAACTATTTAAATGGGAGGGAAGAAAATGGAGCTCAGATCCCTTCATGTGCATTTATATTGTTGGTGATCCAAGGTTAATTCTTTTACACCCCATGTGAAGTTCTCCCAAGATCTGCATCCACTGTATTTTCTTGTGTGTCTCTGTGCCTGTATTTTACATCCTCATTTTCACTAACCTCCAACTTCACTTTAGTCATACACTTGATTTTATATATGCATTACTGTGACAATTTTTTAGATTGTGCCACTAAAAAACAGCTAAAAAGGAGAAGCTACAGAGAACAGTGGAGACTTTGGTTCCCTAATGTTACAATAATCACTACCATACTCCTATTTCAAAATTCATTGGCTGCTCCAACCCAAGAGGGGAATTCTATGTCCAATTATGAACTGTTTCCCTTCCCGACCCCTAACAATTCTCCTAAGGATTCTCCTTTATACAGGAGTTTGAGGAGATTGATTGGCAATGGGACCACCCAGTGACTCCATGCTTTTTACGAGAATGCTCTTAACAGTTGGTTTTCTTGCACAAAAATTTATATCATGGAGATGCGAAAATTTGATAGAAGTACTTTCAGCAAACCCATATTTTTTTTATTTTAATAACACCTAACATTATAAGGGACCAAATCTCAGATAAGCTTCCACCTTCTCTCTCTCTCTCTCTCTCTCGTTCGCGTGCATGCGCAAGCTTTGTGCTTTACTGTTCTAATGAAAACATAGGACGAAACCCACGCATAAGCACGGTCTCTCTCTATCTTTTAGGGGCCTGTTTGGATGGTTGGGCACAAAATCCCATACGATTCATGGGTTAGGCCACTATAACTATCAAAAGAATGGATTATAGACCGAGCTAGGTCTATGTTTACAACTTACAAGTATTCCAGGACCATCGGTCTATGTTTACGAGATCTAGCAGGTCATTTTTTTCTTATGGGATTTGAGCCAGCCCACTCAAATTGGATACTTGTGACATAGGCCTACCCAGCCTATAATTCAATGCATTTGGTAGTTGGGCCACAAATCCCATGGAATTTTGGGCCCAACCATCCAAATAGGCCATTAGTGGTATGAGAACTGAGAAAAGAGACTGACATATCAGTTTTGTGATATTCCACTCTCTCCTGACCATCAGTAGATCATCATCATTATATTGCAGACTGCCACAGCAGTGGCTGCATGATCAGCGCTTTAAAAAGTGTTAGAAACCCAGTGTTGCAAGGAAAAGGCAGTGGCTTGTCGACAATGGAAGTGACATTATAAATTTCCAAAATTTTTGCCAAATTTTCAAGAAAGCACATTGTTCATGTATGAAATAGTAAAAGATTATGAAGGAATTCAGTTTTTTATCTGATTTGACCCAAGTTCTTGATGCTTGAACTATATAAGAGACGGACACTCTAATCTCAGCAAGAAATCATCATCACCAACAGTAAGCAAATTCAAGGCATGGTATATCACTTCACATGGAAGAAATGCAAAACAATGCATGCAAGTGGCATATACATGGTTTATGACCTATGGAAGAAAAGATAATATAAGAATTCAATTTACTTGCCTGCCTGAAGTTTGGTGCAACAGCTAGATGATACAACAATAGCATAATATCAAGCAACTCCTCTTCTCTTAATGTGCCTGAAGATAATTGATCGGTCATTGGTACACTCTCCAAATGCTGCAAGGATTGATATCCAAAGTCAGTTTCCGACTGATCACTTGAACTTGGTTTATCTGTAATCTCATCACTCAAACTCCTCACACTGCACTCTGCTGCAACATGAGCTGATCTCTCTGGAATAGGACTGCAAGTGCCCTTTGAACTTTTGGTTGCATATCTGATATTATCTTTTGAAGTTTGGACAACATCAACATCAGATACTGAACAACAGCAAGGCTTTTGCCTTGTAGAATGCGTTATTCTTGCATCTTCATCATCCATGCAGCCTTCATCCCAAAATACTTTCTCAGTTTCTAAAGCATTGACTTGGTGAGACTTTAATACATGATTTACTGAGCCTCCGATTCTAGGAATCCTAATGCAATTTGGATCAGCTTTGAGAAACAACTCCACAGGAAAGCTTCTCTTTCCACCCCTATGAAGAAATCCACCATCTGTTCCAGCATTCATTCTAGAGCCCTTCATCAGACCAGGGATATCTTCCACAGAAAAACCTTCAGATAGGAAATGGAGAATTACCGTATACAAAGAGACAAGTATAGAATTGCTTGAAACACCTGAAGGAGGATTCTTATGATCTGCACCTCTGACCTTTAATATGAGATTCTGTATAAATGTCCTAAACACAGACCCAGGTAACTGAGGGGGAGATACTGGAGGAATGAAATGTATGACCAGAGTACAGATTTCCCGTTGCATTTCCTCAATCTGCATATTATACAAGTCCAACATCAATCTTGATATATATTTAGGAAAATCATAAAAAGTCCTAGATAAATATGTCGCTTTATCATTCCTAAACTTATTTTCTAACACACTATTTTAACAAAATGGAAGTGGAGTTTTTGTCCCTAAATTGTGGACTTAGGAGCTGGTCAGCACGGCACTGTAAGGATTGTGTCAATGCCTTACTGGCAATGTAGCACTGACAAGCACCAACTGTGTGCCAGTACTTTGCCCGCTAACATGACAGGGATGTACCAACCATGCCAATCACTTGCATAAATACCACAGCATCATACATATGGTGCAACTGCCAAAACCAGTACTTGAATCCTTTTCCTAAATGCAGAATGGGAAGCAATAGTTAAGACAGGCATACATAGCAAGCCATGAATTATAACAAACATTATTCCATGCATAAATAACCCAACCAAACTAATAGACACATAATAACTCAAACCATAATTGGAAAAAAAAATATACATGTATATTATGTGGAAACCTGTTGTTTAGTATCATTTTAGAAGAGAAACTTTAGAGACCAAGATACAAGAATTCTCTTACCAGACTTTTGGATTTGACTATATCTGGGCATAAAAGAATTTATAAACTTTAAACATTTGAGAATACCTCGATATTTAACAGTTGAAATTGTGACCTAAGGCTGAAAATCTGGAATTGAACTAAATAAGAATTCTCTTGCCAGACTTTTGGATTTAACTAGACCTGGGTATAAAAGAATTTATAAGCTTTTAACATTCAAGAAATACTTCAATATTTAACAGTTGAAATTTTGACCTAAGGCCAAAAATCTGGAAATGAACTAAAGCAGAAAAATCAACTTTGTATCCTTCTGGATTTTATTTTTTTGAGTATTTCTATTGAATTCAAGTAGGGGGTTGTTCTTTATTTCCATGTAATACCGTCAACAAACATTTATCTAAATGGTATTCATATAAACAAGCCAGTCTACCGGTTTATTTTGTAGTCTGGATGCCAAGTCATAGGATCGACTTCCCTAACCTGGCAATGAACCCATCCAAACGACCAACTTATTTGACCACCTTAAGGGAACCAATTTTCTTGATAAACAAATTTAGTGGGCCCCACTTCCCAAACTGCCCTTCCAAGTCTATAGAAGACAATGGTGGCTGATTAAGGAGAGAATAGGAAGAGGAGACTGGGCTTTTAGGAGACTGAAGAAGGGAAGCCTGTACCAGGAATTATGAATTTCATTGGTTTTATAAAGTGACTTCTCCATACCATTAAAATGTAATATTAAAACAATTGTATTCCATTTTTTCGGTCTCTTGGTCGCTTTTATGTAGACCTAATCATTTTATAGGTGGCCCACCCAACCCATTTAAAACAGGCTTGGGCTATAATTTTTGTCCCGACAAGTCGAGCCGGACCTAAAAATCAAACCCAATTTGTAAAACAGATCAAGCTTGGATTTACATTGATCCGGCCCAAACCCAGCCCGAGCCTGTATATCAACCCCCTGGATCCCTCTTCTTCGTCTTCAGAGCGTGCTCGACATGCTCGGCTTCATCCCGACATCCCCGCCTCCTCATTGGCCCTCGCATCGTCGTCGCCTCCTCACCGCCTCCAATCCTTCCCATCGGCCACCACCTCCTCACATTGTCATGGCCTCCCCATCACGTCTCCTTCCCAACGTCCCCACCGCCTCCTCAACCCTTGCACTGTCTGGTCCTCCTCCTGGACTCTTGCCTCCTTCCTGCCACCCTATCGCCCTGCCACCTCCTTCCTACCTCCCCAAACCCCACTTCCTCATTGAATCCTCCCCATCTACCAACCTTCCCACCTCCTCTCCCGCCTCCTTCCTGTCGCTACCCTGCTGCCTCCTCCCCACAACCCCACCGCTACCTCCAGGCCTCCCCTCCTCCTAGCCTTCTTCTTCGATTGAAGGAAAAAAAACCTAAGGCCTATGGTTCGAGTGGCCTTCTCTTTCAGTTGAAGAAAAAAAACCTAAGGCCTGAGGCCCACGGCTCAGTCTGAAAGCCCGAAGCTTGGAATAGAGCAGGCTTGGGCCTGGGAAGGAGGCCTAAAGATCGGGTCGGGCTGGGCTTGGTCCTGAAAAGTGACCGTTGTCCCCTGGACTGATTACCACAAGGGCTTCTAATTAAGTATTTCATGATGTCAGTGAATTACTATCTAGCATGAAAAACTATCATACTTAACATATATAAATGGACCATTAGCTAGCTAACATATGAGTGGCCTCATTTGACTTATCAATAAAGAGCCTCTAGGTAGGCAGTATTAATGACCTCATTCCAATTATATATGAGTGACAATATGGACCCTTCGCCAAACAATATATGAGTGGCCTCACTTGAATTGTCAAAAAGGATCTTCTAGCTTGATGACATACGTGGGCTGTTGGTCAAGTGGTATAAGTTGACTCAAAGATAAGAGTAGCCCTAGCTATATTAGAGAAAAGTATAACATAGGTAGCCTCATCCGAATTACCTATGGGACCTCAATTGCATTAGCAATAAGGATATGGGTGGTTTTGTTCTTCTTGGCATATGTTATTTTGGCGCAAGTTTTTTTGGTTCTTAAAAAGAAATAGTTGAGATGTTCAATTGTATGAAATCAATTTCTAGGTCAATTTTTTCTTCGCATGTACCCTTTCAAATACAGCTTATCACATATTTACCCTTTGTAGATCATTATTCACAGTATACACCTTTAAAATCTTGTTTTTGCATGAACTTGCCTCGCATTTGATTTTTGGTTAATGATGTTAATAAATAACTATTTGAATATCATTTGGTATTATTGCTCTTTTTACGTTAATACATGTGAAAAATTTAAATTCAGTTTGTATGAAAAGAGATAAAATTTTATATAATTTTTTCAAGGATATTAATACAAAAAGGTAATAAGTTATTTCATGCTTAAAATGGCTGTTTATCATATGCAATATATCAATTTTCTATTTAGTTGATTGTATCTTTGATGATATAGTATTATGTCCAATAGACAATAGAGAAATTTTTATCTAAAAGTTATGGGTTCTCGTATATTCTATTTACATTCTGTTCGATCATATAACTTCTTTGAGGATAATTAAATTTTAATCTGAGCTCCATCAACTATGATGATCACACCTTAAAATTTGTGTAAAGTCAAGCCTCAAGTCATGACAAGAAAGGTGACATGCTTGGAAACAAGAAGAAAAAAATTTGTGTTGTTAGGCGGAAGAGAGAGAAGGGATTTCAAAAGCAAAATATATAAATTTGAATGGTCAAGTTTATGATCACTCAATGATGGGAGAGAAAAACAACTGAATAAATTATGAATCTATGTAAAAAGCCTGAGGGAGACAGATCTTGCCCAAAATTTCAATTTGGATTTAATTCTACTATAGGTTTTCAACAGTGTAACTTGAGGTTCAAACAACTATAGAAGTTTATGATTTTGGAGTGCCAAGATAAGATGTATCTTCAAAATATGCTAGGAGTACAATCACTCAGCAAGAAAATTGATTATGATAATGAAATGTCATGTAGATGAATAAAATACATCCTTTTTCTAAACACAATAACTTTACATTTTAGATCAATATATAATGAATGTTGGTTAAATCCTATTGGATTAAGTACAGAATTTTTCAAAATGGCTGTCCAAGGTTCTGAAGACCAACTTGAAACTCTGACTGATGGCATAACATATGTCACCCAAAAGACAAACACTGATCATGCCATACTTATATTAATAATATCTCATAGATGAAGAGTTGTTTTTCTCTACCATACAAGCTACTTATAAAGATAGCAAAATACCTTTAAACCTTGAACCCCAACAGAAAACCAAGATATTTCCTACTCTAAATAATGAAAAACACAAATACCAAGCAAAAACAACATATAATTACCTTATTTATCGCTGCAGACAATGCTGTCATTGTCATCACCATACTACTTTCAGAACCAATGTCTTCAGATGAACCAGGCCACCAAACTGATGGAATAAGGCTGTGCAAATCCTGCTTGTTTGGGCTCTTTCTGGACAGGAACCCCTCCAGTGAGAATCCGAAATCAGGTGACTTCCACAACAAGACCATCATGTCTTCACGCCTGAGAATATGGCAGGCCAGTGCTAGATAAGGATATGACCCAGAATAA